>NW_025214658.1:0-2090 GCF_004010195.1 Chiloscyllium plagiosum | reverse complement strand
TCTGACCTTTGCATTACTGCTTCTGCTCTGAGTCCCGAGATCGGTGAGCCCATGGGTGTTCCGTTGATTTGTTCGTATATCTGGTTGTTGAATGTGAAGTGTGTTGTGAGGCACAAGTCCCAAGATTTAGGAAGATTAGGTAAGATTTTGGAAGCGTAGAATGGGGTAGGAAACTGCAGGGGGTGAGCACATTAAAATATGGAGCTTATTCAAGGAAAAGCTCCTGTGTGTCCTAGATAAGTATGTACCTTTCAGGTTGGGGGGAAGATATAGAACGCGTGAGCCGTAGTTTACTAAGGAAGTGGAATCCCTGGTCAAGAAGAACAAGAAGTCTTATGTTAGGACAAAATGTGAAAAATCAGTTCGAGCGCCCGAGGGTTCCAACGATATCAGGAGAGACCTAAAAAGAGAGCTGAGAAGAGCCAGGAGGAGACATGTGAAGTTATTGGCAGATAGGATCAGGGTTAACCCTAAGATTTTCCATAGGTATGTCAGGATTAAAAGAATGACGAGAGTTAAAGTTGAGACAATCAAGGATAATAATGGGAAGTTGTGTGTGGTGTCAGAAGAGATAGGGGAAGCGCTAAATAGATATTTTTCGACAGTGTTCGCTATAGAAAATGAAAATGTTGGCGAGGAAGATCCTGAGATACTTGCGGCTAGAGTACTAGAGATGGAGGTTCACAAGGATTAGGTGATAGAAATACTGCAGAGTGTGATAACTCACAAGTCCCCTGGGTTGAATGGGATCTGTCCTAGTATCCTCTGGGTAGCAAGGGAAGAGATTGATGAGCGTTTGGCATCGATCGTCAAATCATCATTATCTACAGGAATAGTGCCTGTGGTTTGGAGCATAGCACACGGTGTTCCAGTGTTCAAAAAGTGTCGTAGAGACAACCCTGGTAATTACAGACCAGTGAGTCTCACTGCAGTTGTTGGTAACGTGTTGGAAATGGTTATTATGGATAGGATTTATGACCATCTGGAAAAGAATAATCTGATCAGGGACAGTCGGCACGGTTTTGTGATGGGACGGCCTTGCCTAACGAATCTTATTTACTTCTTTGACAAAGTGACCAAACAGGGAGATTACAGTAAACCGATTGATGTGGTGTATATGGGTTTCAGAACGTTGTTCAATTAAGTTCCCCACAATAGGCTATTACACACAATGCGGTGGAATGGAATTGTGGGAGAGATTGCAGCTTTGATCAGTAATTGGCTTGCCAATAGAAAACAGTGTTATAGTTAATGGAACACGTTCTTCTCGTTGTCAATGTACTGGCGGCATACCACAAGGGTCGGTGTTAGGTCCACTGCTGTTACATGAGATCTAATCTTGCCAATCAGTCTCCCAAGGGGAGCATTGTTGAACGCCTTACTGAAGTCCATATAGATCACATTTACTGCTCTGCCCTCATCAATCTTCTTTGTAACTTCTTCGAAATACTCAAT
The DNA here is from genome assembly GCF_004010195.1 of Chiloscyllium plagiosum. Lineage (NCBI taxonomy): Eukaryota > Metazoa > Chordata > Chondrichthyes > Orectolobiformes > Hemiscylliidae > Chiloscyllium > Chiloscyllium plagiosum. The sequence goes on along the minus strand of NW_025214658.1, from coordinate 635 downwards.
CAAGTTTGTGAGACATGATTGCCCACGCACAAAGCCACGTTAACTGTCCCGAATCAGTCCTTGTCTTTCCAAATACATGTACCTTCTGTTCCTCAGGATTCCATCCAACAATTAGAGTATTCTTGGCAGATGCAGTTTCATGTAGGGGATGCGAGGTCATATAATTTATTGGGAAGAATCAAAAGACACGCTACTATTAAAATCGATAGAAACGCAACAGATGTGCAGTGCAGATTAGTCTCAGTGTTCTTATACATGTAACGAACATATTTATTTCTTGGTGGCAAAAGAAAGCCTTTTCTGATGCTCACAATTAAAGAGATGGTTTCCAAGAAAATAGGAAAATTAAGTCACCAGTAGAGTAATCAATTACCAAGATATCCCTCTTAATGTTTTATGGGACATATGGGATGTTTTTGATTATGGTTCTCCAAACATTTTTACAATGGAATCGAGAGTTTTAGATGGGAAGTTAAGATCACGCATGACTATTGCCATTTTTGTACTCACACAATATTTTTTCCTTGTACGATTTATTTCGCTTTGTGGTTACTGCGAGTGGGCTTGTAAACTACACATGCTTGTGAGGTCATGCCTCACTGTTCCTCTACTCCAGCCAACAGACTTTGCATCCT
>NW_025214657.1:44481-48157 GCF_004010195.1 Chiloscyllium plagiosum | reverse complement strand
AATTGGCTTCTGACATCCACAAACAGCTTCTTACCTCAATGTGCACTTTCCCCACACGGCGAGAGATATTTTGTAATTTCAGAAATGTTACAGTGAACTCCTGGAATCCAGACTTCCTGGCTGAGAGGTATGGCTGTTACCATTGCACCACAAGATCTTCCCAATGCAGTGCTGTGTTGGCTGTACTCAGAATGTTTCCATCTGATTTTTCTATATTCCTTGAATAACGACCTATTCTTTATCCTATTTAATGAGATGAGACAAATTCATTCATGGTTTTATCTTAACATCCCTTATCTCTGGCCTGGAAATCACCATTTTACAAAATAAGGATCCACACTTGTGTGTTATTTTCAAAGCAATTACAGACTTCCTGTACAGATTATAGACCCTTTATTTACTCACACTCCTATTGATTAATCACTTATTCTTCAATTGTGTCACAATCAAGGCTCATTGCTTTCTTGGCTGTTTTCCAAACATGCAGCAACTAATGTTTTAAAGCTGCCTCCTCTGTTAGTCTTAAAATAACTTCTTTTGGCCACATTGTTGATACTTTTAAGCTTTTGCAGATTATCAGCAAGGGACAGCATTTGGATATGTTGGGAAACAGAGTGCGGCAAGCACAGATTATTGAAGACCATCACAGAAAATGGTGCAGGAGGAGATGCCATTGCAAGTGATTCTCTGTCCACAGTTAGATTGTGGAGAATGGAACCCAGATGTACTTCATGAAATATTTTGTTAGTACGTTGTGCCACCCTCAAATGCCTACACATGTAGATCCCTGGGTACCTCTGTCCCTTGGCACTCTGAGGATCTATTCCTTGCTAAGTCTGATTTGGACGTGCCGGTATATTGAAAAACACCTGGATTGTTTAAGTCTCTTAACACTTAACAAACAATCCAGATCTTTTTCAACAAATAATTTCAGTTACATCACACTGTAAACTTTTGCTATAAACTCTGTGTGGTACGATCTTATAGTCCACAACCACCTGACGAAGGAGCACCGCTCCGAAAGCTAATGCTTCTAAATAAAACTGTTGGACTATAACCTGATGTTGTGTGATTTTTAACTTTGCGAAGTCTGGTGTGACTGGAGCATGAGCAAAACTTCTCCTTCACCTTCTCAGTTATCTGTGAAAAAGTTGTCCCTTAGGTCTCTTTTAAACTTTACCCCCCTCACCCTATGCCCTCTGGTTCTGGACTCTCCCACTTCAGGGAAAAGACCTTGTCTATCCATGCCCCTCATGATTATATAAACCTCCAGCACTCCAGGGAACACAGCCCCAGCCTATTCAGCCTCTCCCTGTAGCTCAAATCCTCCAACCCTGGAAACATCCTTGTAAATCTTTTCTGAACCCTTTCAAGCTTCACAACATCCTTCCAGTAGCAGGGAGACTAGAATTGCACACTATATTCCAAAAGTGGCCAAACCAATGTCCTGTACAGCTGCAAATGATCTCCCAACTCCTGTATTCAATGCTCTAACCAATAAAGGAAAGCATCCCAAACAGCTTCTTCACTGTCCTATCTATCTGCCATTACACTTTTAAGGAATTATGAACCTGTACTCCAAGGTCTCTTTGTTCAGCAACACTTCCCAGGACCTTACCATTAAGTGTATAAGTCCTGTTCTGATTTGCTTTTCCAAAATGCAGCACATTGCATTTACCAAAATTAAACTCCATCTGCCACTCCTCAGCTCATTGGACCATCTGATCAAGATCCCGTTGTACTCTGAGGTAACCTTCGTCACTGTCCACAACACCTCCAATTTCTGTATTTAGTTCTTGTCACTATGTGACGCAGAGAGGTGTGAGGTGCCTCAGTGAGTGTAGAGGTGATTTACCACAATCATAGACTTGTGACAACATAATACGAGGCCATTTGGCCCCAATGAGTAGTTCAGTTACTCAGCGCCATTCCCTCCATCCTCCCCATAACCTGACACACTTTTCCTTTTCAGATAACAGTCTAAGTCCCTTTGAAAGCTGCAACTGAACTTTCCTCCACCACACTCTCAAGCAGTGAATTGATCTCTGTGTCAGAGAGATTTTCCTCCTGTCACTTTTGCTTGTTTTCTGAATAGCTTTAAACCCATGCTCTCACGTTGATTCTTTCATGAGTGGGAGGCCGGACTAGTGTCCGACACAAGTTCAACACAGAAGTTTCACTCTGGTCCTCTGTGCTCCTATTAATAAAACCCAGGACACTGTACATTTTATCAACTGTGCTCTCAACCTGTTCTGCCAGCTTCAATTACCTATGCAATCACACTTCTCAGTCTTCCTGCTTCCCTTTAAAGTTGTACCCTTTAGTTTACATTGTACTTCCTGCCAAAATAGATCATGCCACGTTTCTCCCCTGTCACTCATTCACTTATTCCACAGATGTGTGTACTCATACTTTATAAGGCTTCCACATTTTGGCACGGTGGTTCAGTGCTTAGCACTACTGCCTCACATTGCCAAGGTCCTAGGTTCAATTCCAGCCTTGGACGACTGTCTCTGCGGCGTTTGCACAATCTCCCCATGTCTGCGTGGACTTGCTCTGGTTTCCTTCCACAATCCCAAGATGTGCAGGTTGGGTGAATTGACTATGCTAAATTGCCTGTAGTGTTCAGGGATGTGTAGGTTAGGTGAATTTGTTAGGAGTAAATGTAGAGTAATAAAGTACAGGAAATGGGTTTGGTTGGGTTGTTCTTTGGAGGGCCAATGTGGACGGGTTGAGCCGAAGGGCCTATTTCCACACTGTGTGGAGCCTAATTTCGTACAATCTTCACATTTTAAAACTGTACATCCCGAGATCCAAGTCATTAACACATCAGAAAGAGCAAAGGTTCCAACACTGATTACTGGGGGAGCTCTGGTACCAATGGCTTTGAGGTGAAGGAGTATCTGGTCGGCATGGACGGGTTGGACAGAAGGGTCTGTTTCCATGCTGTACATCTCTTTGACTCTATGGAGAGGTCAGGGTTATTCCCCTTGAAGCAAAGCAGATTGAGGTGTACAGGACAACTGAACAAATTGATAAGAGGACTCAGGAAATCAGGTTAATGATTGTTTATATCGTGTGGACACTGGGAGGTGCTAGATTTATCACTGGGATGTCTAAAACTATAGACTCCTCACAGATTTATACCAAATATATGCATTGCAATTCACACCTTTCTGCTGTCATCTCATGGTCTCCATGGTATGGTGGTTATCACCTTCCCATCACATAGGAAAGATCATCAGTTCAAAAGCACCATGAAAGCTCAGATATCAGCAATGGGAACAAGCGTGCTTTGTTCATCTCTGTAGCTAGTTGACCATACAGAGGATGACAGTGTCCCTACCTCTGAATGTCTAGAGACCTGAGTGCAAGTCCCATCTGCTCTCTAAGTGTGTAATAGCACCTCTGAGCAGATTAATTCAAAGATACCAATGTAAGCGTCATCTCTGCTACATCTGAGACTGGTAATGTCTTGGTACTATAATGTGGTTTGCTAGTCTTTCGACACCAGTTGCTTTGTGATTACTGACAGTATGGGTAATGTTTTAAACCTTAACCCCTTGGTAGTATGAAGAATCCGAGAGAAGGGGGGTGGAGGTGTGAAGAAGAAAAACCTGTAGCTGGGGAAGGAATACAGTAACCTAGAGCTGGGGGAGGGGAGGGGAGGGGGAAT
>NW_025214657.1:20543-44259 GCF_004010195.1 Chiloscyllium plagiosum | reverse complement strand
AAAGTTATTTGGGTGGAACTGAGAAATAAGAAAGGGATGATCACCTTATTGGGATTGTATTATAGACCTCCCAATAGTCAGAGAGAAATTGAGAAACAAACTTGGAAGGAGATCTCCGTTATCAGTAAGAATAATAGGGTGATTATTCCTTCTGCAGCGATGCTGTGCCTTTTGCTTCCAGTCTCATGGCACATTTCTTCTCATTGGCTCCGTAACGAGCATTCCAAAACAGTCAAATGGACAAACCCTCAATCCTGCACCAATTCAAATTCTCCTACTGTTCATTGACCAACATCTGCGAACGCACAAAACAGTCTTTGAGTCAGCAACGCGTACATGGTGGCCTTTGCACTCTCTCTATCAAACACTCCCTCGCTCATAAGCTTGCTGACGGCCAGCTGTTCCAGCTTGCAAAAACTGGTGATCCCTGATCGCAATGGAAAGGTTGCAGGAGAGATGCTGACATGCGCATGGCCGCCTGACTTTAGGTTGATTTGAGCGTTCCAGAGGTGCGCCTCAGCAAATCGCTTTGGACTGTCCTTGTTTTCGACACAAGCGGTCACTTCAGAAATGATCGTGCAGAATGACGAAGGAAAAGTATTCACAAACAGACTCGGTCGGGTAAACAGTCAGTGACTTGCATGCCGCTTTGGAGATGGTTGCAGAGAAGCTGTCAACTTCAGAAATGATTGTGCAGAATGAACGACAGTGTAGATATGGACGGTATAAAGAGGCAGCGGCTGAAGCGAACTGTCCGCCGAGAAAACAGGGTGGGAAATTTTGCCAGAAGATGTTGATGTTGTGAGGAGATTTGGAACAAATACGCAGGGCAAATCCCAAGTCAATTCCAAATCGTGGCGATCCCTGATCGCAGTGGAAAAGCTGCAGGATCGACTCCGATTTGCAACATTTTGCCATAAGTAGACCATTTGCACTAGGTAGACCCGCAATAAACCTCGAGGGCATGTTTGTTGATTTAGTCCCTGTGACACTGAATGATCATCGATATATTTCCAAGCCAGGATGGTGAATGGCTTGGAGGGAAACTTGCAGGTTATGGTGTTCCCATGTACCAGCTCCCCTTCGTGATTGTATGAATTGTAGACTTGGGTTGGGTTTCCTATGGAGCCTCAATGAATTTCTGTTCTGTGTGTTCATGGTGGCATGAATATCTGTAGATGTGGTCCTAATTGAGCATATTGTTTTGTCTTGGATGGTGTCAGGTTTTGAGAGTGTTATTGGAACTGCACTCGTACAGCCATGTGGGGAATATTTCATCACAGTCATGACCGATGTGTTGTAGATAGTGGACAGGTTTCAGGAGTCAGGGGTGTTACTGGCTGCACGATTACTAGCCTCTAATCTGCTCATATAACCATGGTACTTATGTGCTTGGTCCAGATCAGTTTTGTGTCAGTGGTAACTCAAGAATGTTAATAGTGGTTTTTTCATTGATGATGATACCATTGAATGACAAGGGGGCAATGGTTATATTCTTCTTTATTAGAGATGGCCATTGCCTCGAAATTGTGTGGTGTGAATGGTACTTGCCAGTTATCAGTGAAAATATAGATACTGTATATCCAAATCATGCATCATTTGGAAATGGATTGTTTGAGTATTTGATGAGTTGCGAATGAGACTGACAATTGCAGAATGATTAGCAAACATGGATGTAAGTTTGCTTTCTGGGCTGGAAGGTTTGATTTCAGACATTTTGTCACCATACTAGGTAACATCATCAGTGAGCCTCCAGTGAGGCGCTGGTTTTATGTCCTGCTTTCTGTTTATGTGTTTAGGTTTCCTTGGGTTGGTGACGTCATTTCCTGTGTTGGTGATGTTATTTCTTGTTCTTTTTCTCAGCGGGCGGTAGATGGAGTCCAAATTGATGTGTTTGTTGATAGAGTTCCAGTTGGAATGCCATGCTTCTAGGACTTCGCTTGTGTGTCTCTCTTTAGCTTGTCCTAGGATGGATGTGTTATCCCCATCAAAGTGGTGTCTTTCCTCATCTGTATATATGGATTGTAATGATAGTGGATCATGTCTTTTTGTGGCTAGTTGATGTTCATGTATCCTGGCTAGTTTCCTGCATATTTGTCCAATGTAGTGTTTGCTACAGTTCTAGCAAGGTATTTTGTAAATGACTTTTGTTTTGCTTGTTGTCTGTATAGGGTCTTTCAAGTTCATTAGCTACTGTTTTAGTGTGTTGGTGGGTTTGTGGGCTACCATCATGTCAAGGGGTCTGAGTAGTTTGCAGTAATTTCTGAGATGTCTTTTATGTAGGGGAGAGTGGCTAGGGTTTCTGAAAGCATTTTGTCTGCTTGTGAGGGTTTGTTGCTGAGACTTCAGCTGACTGTGTTCATTGGGTACCCGTTCTTTTTGAATACACTGTATAGGTGATTTTCAACGCATCTTATCCACATCCCGCACCTCCGCCCTCAAACCCCACTCCTCCAACCGTAACAAGGACAGAAACCCCTGGTTCTCACCTTCCACCGCACCAACCTCCGCATAAACTGCATCATCCGCCGACATTTCTGCCACTTCCAAATGGACCCCACCACCAGGGATATATTTCCCTCCCCACCCCTTTCCGCTTTCCGCAAAGACCGTTCCCTCCGTGACTACCTCCAACAACCCACCCTCCCGTCCTGGCACCTTCCCCTGCCACCGCAGGAACTGCAAAACCTGTGCCCACATCTCCCCCCCTCACCTCCATCCAAGGTCCCAAAGAGCCTTCCACATCCATCAAAGTTTTACCTGCACATCCACCAATATCTTTTATTGTATCCGTTGCTCCCGATGCAGTCTCCTTTAAATTGGGGAGACTGGATGCCTCCTCGCAGAGCGCTTTAGGAAACATCTTCGGGACATCCGCACCAATGAACCCCACCGCCCCATGGCCGAACATTTCAACTCCCCCTCCCACTCTGCCGAGGACATGCAGGTCCTGGGCCTCCTCCACCGCCACTCCCTCACCACCAACGCCTGGAGGAAGAACACCTCATTTTCTGCCTCGGAACACTTCAACCCCAGGACATCAATGTGGACTTCAACAGTTTCCTCATTTCCCCTCCCCCCACCTTACCCCAGTTCCCATCTTCCAGCTCAGTGCCATCCTCATGACCTGTCCTACCTGCTAGTCTTCCTTCCCACCTATCTGCGCCACCCTCCTCTCCAATCTATCACCTTCATTCCCACCTCCATCCACCTATTGTACTCTTGGCTACCTTCTCCCCAGCCCCACCCCCCCTCCCATTTATCTCTCCACCCCAGAGGCTCCCTGCCTCACTCCTGATGAAGGGCTTTTGCCCAAAACATCGATTTTCCTGCTCCTCAGATGCTGCCTGACCTGCTATTCTTTTCCAGCACCATCCTTCCTCTCTCTGTTTGACAACACTATCCAGGGTCCTACCATTAACTGTGTAACTTCTGCCCCTGTTTTCATTTTACCAATACCTTGCAATTATCCAAATTAAACTCTTTCTGCTATTCCTTAGTCCATTGGCCCAGTTGATCAGGATCCCTTTGCAATCTTAGATAACCTTCTTCACTGGCAACTATACACCAATTTTGGTGTCATCCACAATTGTACTAACCATGCCTTATAAATTCTCATCCAAATCATTTTTAGTGACTCCAACTATCTCTTGATATAACAAGCAGTGAATCAAATTGGCTGGAACCTGACATCTGTGAGGTAGGGGCCCTTTGGAGGATGCCCAGATGGAGAATCCACTTGGCATTTCTGCGAATGCTAGGCTGTTAATCTGTGCTGAACTCAACTACCATTGAAGATGGAAATCATTATGGAAGCTCCTCAAAGGAGTTGTTTCACTGCTCAGCATCATTCACAACTGGATGTGGCAGGACTGCAGTGCTTAAATCTCATCCATTAGCTCTTTTTATAACTGTTGCTTGTGCTGTTTGACACACAAGTAATTCTGTTTTGTAGCTTCACAGGTTGACACCTCATTTTTAGGTATGCTTGGTGCTGCTCCTGGCATACCCTCTGTACTTTTCATTGAACAATTTATTCATACACTAACTGTGAACAATGCTATTTTATAGCAATTGATGTTTCAATCTTTGAAGAAACTCAATCATTTGCTTGGGTACAGGTTATAAAAGCTAACATGCAACCATTAGCAGATCGAACAAAACTGGGACTTCCAATCAAAAACAGAAATTGCTAGCAAAACTCAGCAGGGGTGGCAGCATTGATGGGAAGAAAGCAGAGTTAACATTCCGACTCTGATGAACTCTATTCTGATGAACAGTCACTGGACATGAAATATTCACTCTGTTTTCTTTCCACAGATGCTGCCACACCTGCTGAGTTTCGCCAGCAATTTTTGCTTTTGTACAGTTCGCCAGCATCCGCAGTTTTGTTTTGTGTCGGTACTTTCTAAAGTTTGTCTTTACAGCTGTGTACATTGTGCATTTAAATCCACATTCCCATTAACATGCTGACATCATGACTTGCTGATACCAATTGGGAATTACCGTTCAGGATTTATCTACCCATGAGAATGACATTTTAAAAAAAATTTCAAGTCTCATAAATAAGACTCCCATTTTAGCATCATGAACACAATGAGAATTAATTTGGCTGGACGGATTGCAATGATTGGCCTTGATCTGTGGTTTGGATATCTTAGGTGTGAGACATTCCTTAGGGCCGGAGGTTTTAAAATAAGCAACAGGACAGTTGGTTCAGCAATTGCAGAGATCAAAAAGAATCCAAGTGAGCTCAGTTTTAAAACAGTTTTTAATGACTGTTGGTGAAGATTACGCAACCGTTTACAAGTCAACACCGAGACAGGCAGACTGGAGAATACAATACAGACTATTTGAGTGAGCTCACACATGCAATGTGTTGTCTTTATTCAGACAAGGCTGGCACATATTACCTGAGTAACCCAAGAAAATCTTGGGGGATTAAGTGCAAAATCTACAATTAAATAAAAAATCTATTGGAACCTCTCAGAAACACATTTCCTAATGGAGCAGAAAAATTAAATAATAATTAAATATTGACATACTTTAATAAATACTAAATAGTGTCACAAACTAGTGAGGATGAAAATTAATAATAGAACTGACTTCTTCAATATAGCATTCAAAAAGAATAGACTAACACTAGAAATTGGAGGTGTTATTAGTCAGGAAGATAAAGATATGAATATTTTCAGATAGAGTATAAAAAATAAATCACAATGTCACACCGTGGGGGACAATGCCTATTAAATAGAATTATTTAAACTTTCCTTTTAAATATTATCTTTCAAATTAAACCAAACAAAACCCAAAATTTGGTTTTTTAAAAATATTTCCAGTTGATGACTAGGTTGTTCTCCTTCAAGTAGATAATGTTCAAGAGAAATTTAACAGTGGTATTCAAAACTGAGGTGTTTTGATAAAGTAGAACAGGAGAAATAGTTTTTCCCTCACAGGAGAGTTTGTAATTATAGGATATGAATTTAATGGAACTGGGAAAAGCAGAGCATGACGAGTTGGTATGATTTAGTATGTATTAGCTGTAAAGATAGTGGAAGTAATTTCAGCAGTAACAAAGGAGAGTTGATAAACACTTAAATTAAGAAATATAAATTACAGCGTTATGACAAAAATTGAGCATAGACATTTTGTGTTGTGTATTTGGATGGGCAAGGCACAAGAGTAGGATTATGAAATTATTTGGTGTATGGACTGTAGTGTAAGCGCTTTTTTGTCTGTGTTTTATGGTAACATAATGTAGACATGCCAAATCTACAATTTCCTTCAGTCTCATTCCTGATCCAATACTGTAGCTGACAAACAGATTAACTGTAGTACTATTCCAGTGAAAAAAGGTCAATTCAACACACATTCAGTGAGAAAATGCAGTACGACAGGAAACAAATATAAGGTTCAAGCTTCAGGTTCCTGGCTCTAAGAAGCTCAAATCACACCAGATTTGTGTGATTTCCTTCACACAAATCAGACCTGTGTGAAGGAGCTACCTGATGAAGGAGCAGCACTCTGAAAGCTAGTACTTCCAAATAGACCTGTTGGACTATAACCTGGTGTTGTGTGATTTTTAACTTTGTCCACTGCAGTCCAACACCGGCTCCTCCACATCAGACCAGCATTGGAAGTTTTTGCAAAGAGCAAAAGCTTTTGTTTTCGAGGTGTGGGGGTGCGATACACAACTGCTACCTCCTTTTGATCACTAGAAAATATGCACATGTGGAAATAAGTTAAGAACAGGATCAAGATTAGATGGGATTCCCTCCATTGCTGAATAGCTTATGGATATATCTGAACTGCACAAGAGCCTAGAAATCAGGATTCAGGAACAGACGAGAAACAAAATAAAGACTCCAAACCAAATAGCTCAATGTCCCGTGACTGTTTATATGAACTTGCCCAGGTACAAAAATATATTGACTAACTGTCCAACTTGCAAATCTAGAGTCTGTGGTTATTTGCTACTCTTTACATTGCTGTAATGTTCAGGGTAAGCAATGTTCCTACATTTTTACAGAACCATCCCATAGTCGAAGAGGTTGTTCCATGTTCTGGGCTTTTGTTGCTACTTCTGTTTATCCCAGAATTCTGATAGATGATTTTCACGCGTACATTAGACACCTTTAAACATTCACACCTCCCCATACCCCTCCATAATGAGTCTTACTTCAGCACAAGGAAGGTGGCAGGTAACAGTCTCAAAATTAATATCTAGTTAATTCGATTCATATTCTAAAAAAACTCCCAAGAGCTTGCAAGAACCAGTACAGACACTACATTTTGGAAAATTAAATATCATCCTGAAGAAGGAAATGCCAGGTTAGCAGCATTAGCAAAACTTTCTGAAGATTTGAAAGATAGCAGGAGAAGTCCATCTAATCTGGCCCAAAATCTCACAAAGAAATAGTGAATCTGGATGTACTGGCGGGGAATCTCTGTGATTGAAAGCAATGATTAGCAATTTCTAAAAACAAGGTCAGGTGGGTAGAAAATCTTTAGGGTTAGGGTTAATGTTTTTAATTGTTCTTAACTGAAATCCACTCCCCATGTGTCCTTTCTAGAAATGATCACTAATTAGTGACCAGGATAAGTGGCTGAACATTCCTCTTTTCTCTCCAGGTCAGGCTCACTCAGAACATTTTTATCAAATTACCACCTTGGTCAAGATTGGTTAACATCATTGCAGACCAAGTATCTGCCCCGGGTTATTACAGCTCAGCATCACGTGAGCAGGAAATTTACTTACCGTAGTTATAATGAAGCCAGGTTGTGTAATTCAAATAGCTACATCTGAACAAAGAAGGGGAAAGTTCTCCTATTTACTATTTCTGAGGAAACCCTAAATGCTTGCACAAAGAACATGGTAACAGTATGACGACAGATAATGACCAGCCTGAAGCATATACTTAAAGTGAATGCAGCAGAGAATGGACAACTCTATCTGAAATTGTGGTGCCCAGCCTAAGAAAATTATATTGATAAGCTTAATTGGCTTCTTGTGGTTTCATACATTACATGAAACTAGTTGCATTTAATACTACCAGGATGGCCAAAAGTCAGGGATAATATTAAGGGACACTTTGTAATTCGATGCCAGATAACCAGGGTGGAGGGTTACTGAAGAACAGTCATGCTGGGATCAAGGTTAATTCTGCTTCTCTCACCACAGATATTGTCAGACCTGCTGAGTGTCTCCAGCATTCTGTGTTTTTTTTTGCAGGGTATTGTGCAGTCTCAAGAGACTCACTGGCCTACTCCTGCTCTCTCTTCTAATATTGGAAAGTGGACAGTAGGAGAGGAAGAATCAGGACTTCACTCAGCCAAGATGCCCTCTGTTGTGCATCAGTCTGTTGACACATATTGTCCAGGCTCACCAAATGAGTCATGGCTATTTGGATGAGTGGTTGGGGACGACCTGACCATGGAATCAAACTCTAGCAAGAAGCAACATCAGGAGAGGAGGATGACAGAAAATGAAAGGGAAAGGAGTTAATCCCAAAACAAAACAAATATTGAAAGGAACTGTGTAGAGAAGGCTAGGGTCCTATGGCAGTGCTGTAACATTCTAATACTGCAGCTTTCAGTTTACATCCAGGTATGACAATCAAACTAACTTATTTGCCACAATAGGATGAACTTAGGCAGCATCTACAGAGAAATTCTTCCCTTCCTACCTCAGCCGCTGTTCAGCTCTTGAATGGAAGTGACCACTTACTTGAGAGGGAAGATGTAGATGAAAGAATAAAACTATCACCTTGTTTCCTATCAACCTAATATGTTGAGAAACAAAATGCTTTATATTTTGATACGTATGATGCTTTTCTTTGCATCATAGATGACTCCTAGTTGTCTGAGAAACTATTGGTTAAATTCAAGAAATGGTCACTTAGCTTGGTCCTGAGGCTTATGGGTGAATGTGGAGAAAGTGAGGACTGCAGATGCTGGAAATCTGAGTTGAAAAGTGTGGCGCTGGAAAAGCGCAGCAGGTCAGCAGCATCCGAGGAGCAGGAGAATCAACGTTTCAGGCATAGGCCCTTCATCAGGAAAGAAGCTTGTGAGCCAAGGAGGCTGAGAGATAAATGGGAGAGGGTTGGAGTTGGGGGTAGATAGCTGGGAATGTGATAGGTAGATGAGAGTGGGGGTGAAAGTGATAGGTCGGAGAGGAGGGTGGAGCCGATAGGTGGGAAGGAAGATGGACAGGTAGGACAGGTCAAAGGGGCGGTGCCGAGTTGGAAGGGTGGGACTGGGATAAGGTGGGGAGAAGGGAAATGAGGAAACTGGTGAAATCCACATTGATCCCGTGTGGTTGGAGGGTCCCAAGGCGGAAGATCCCCTCGGCCCACAAGCCTCATTCCTGATGAAGGGCTTATGCCTGAAACATCAATTCTCCTGCTCCTCCGATGCTGCCTGACTGGCTGTGCTTTTCCAGCATCACACTTTTCAACTTATGGGCGAATGTACCTCGTTATGCAGTACGAAATCATGAAGTTCCATAAAAGGTCAGGTATGACCTCTGGTCTGTGTTGAAAATTTGGGTGGACAGATTAACAATCAAGATTCAGGACTATTCGGTGCAGCTTGCTGGATTGTGTATTTCTAGTCATCTATAAAGAGCCATGTCAGAATCAGTTCTGATCGTTCCTCTGATTAAAACCATTTGTTAATGATGGAGTGATCGATCATATGGCTATTTGGATGAGATGATAGAGGGTATTTAGTCTGACTGTGTATCTTCAATACAGTGTTGAGTGGGAGTAAGATGGAGTCCCACAGTTGACCTTTATTGAAAGCAGCTCCAAATGGTCATGTCACTATGTTATTTCAAAAAAAGCTATTATTTCTCTTCTGCTCTCCTGAAGGTCCTGATTATTTGTTGAAATGTGGCTCCAGAAGCACACTCTGCCATTTAGTCCCTGGTCCAAGTAGCCATTCTTCTCCTCAGCTTAGCATTTGTTGGCAAGATTCAACAATCAAAACCATTACAATCAAATCTAATACTTTCCCTTTACCTAGTGAGACACTCAAATCTCATAATCAGGAGGTATTCACTCCAAATGACTGACAGCTCCCCATCACCATCTTGACAGATTAGTGAATTCAGCATAGAAAAGAGATTTAAGCTAGGACTTTCTTGGTTTATAGAGCTCAATAATCCTCCTAAAAAGCTTTAAATGGACTGGTTGAGCAGATTTGAGATGTATTGTCAAAAGAAAGAAGAAAGAATGGTCATAAGAATTGAATAAGGAAGGCACAAATGCTGGGAAATCCAAAATTTAAAACAGGATTCTGGAAATACATAGCATCAACTCAGCAACTGCACTGGACTATCATACTATTTTAGGTGTGATCCTCTGTTTGAACAAATGAAAAATAACTCATCTTTAAACAGGAGTTATCTGAGCAGTTCAAATGCCTGCCCACATTCTTGGCCAAGGCAGGGCAGATTAAGAGTGAAATTGAAAGAATAAAGTAATAAAAACAAAATGACTTGGTGCCACTTCTAATCATTAGCCACTGATCCGTGTTCTGAAGCGCATGTCAGGCAGGGACAGGATCAGGCTGGGCTGTGATGCAACATGCAGTCAAACAGCCTGCCAGTATTCACCCATTGGAAGCTGAAGGTAAAGTTACACATTCATGACTGAAGGCAATTGATCACAAGATATTTTCTCTCTAAACCCTGATTGAGGATGGACAAATAAAAAGGGAAGTTTGTCCACATTAAGCATTCAAAGACATTCTGTTTTGGAACACATTCACAGTTCGACATGCAAGTCTTTATAAATGTTATCAACTGCCCACTCTGCAGGAGCTTCTTCATGTGTGTATTTGGAAACTGCTTGTTGGAACTGAATTTGACGCTGCACATCTGGGTCGATGTTGATCCAGTTGTTGGCAATCCATTTGGTCCCTTTGGTGACAACGCAGCCACCATGTAACGAGTACTCATCCTGTTCACCCACCCAGCCTGCAAGAGTTGGGAGAAAACAATTACCACCACGCTTTAGAAGTTTCTAGTTCTGAACCTTGAGGAATGAAATATAATCCTTGTTGCCATTGAAAGAAGATGACTGTCAAAGACAGGGAGCCTGAAGTAGACAGTACAACAGCATCAAGATTGCAAACCTTAGAGCCCTAAACTCGAAGCAGACTGACATTAAATAGTTTCGAGCATGCTGAAATACGCACCACAAACAAATAATAGGAAATGGAGAGAGAAAAAAAGGCAATTAACACAGATCTACCATGGCCCTTACCTGCTGTGGTTACGTAACATGGAAACACAGTTGGGATTTACAGTATCTACTGCTGAAAAAGGGGCCTAAGGAGTACAACAAATTAAAAAGCAACAATTCTGTTATTTATTGTTCCTTAGTTTTCACTATATCCTTGATCTTCCTGCTTCCTCTTCTTTTCCAGTGGTTTAAAGACTAACATTTTCATTTTCTTTCAGATTCTGATGAAAGATTATTGACCTGCAGTGTTAACTCTATTTTTCTTTACAGAAACTGCACAATTTGCTGAGATTTATAGGTTTTCTTTGTTTTTATTGGAACTAAATTCTACTCTTTCCAAATGTCAAGAGCTACCTTTATGTACTCTATTTTATGACAGACCTTAATGGGGTAAAACAGTGTATTAAAAAAATCAAATAAATTATGATAAAACACAGTTTGATTGTTTTTTTGCCTGACCTAACTCAGGGGGCACAGCATTTTTAATCTAGCCACAACAGACAGAACAATTATCCATTAGGCAGACAGGAGATCCTCCCAAATTAGTTTTTAATTGCACTTCACAAGCAACCATTTCAGAATAATGCACCAATAATTATTTCCCAGGAACTAGGAAAGGACATATTTTTAATTGCAAAGTACTTTGGTAAGTCTTACTTCCTTCTCTTGCAAATATAAACAAATATAAACAAATGCATGGCCAAATTGGTCTGAGTACCTTCACCATCAGAGAGGTAGTTGTACCAGAAGAGAGCAGTGCCTTGCAAAGGCTTCACCAGCAGATTGGCTTGGTCACAGTTTCTCCGTGTATCTCGTAAATCCACGTCATTCTGGATTAAAGACTGAGGAAAGAGTAATAGCAAAGAGCACAGTTCTTTAGTTCTTAGAATCCAATATAAATTATCTGTAGTGATTATTTGAAATTGAACTTGCTGTAATACAAAGAGACAACTGCACACTGAATATAATGTTGGCAAAAATGCCAGCAGTTAATCATTTATTGGTGGACAGCTGAATTTATAGTTAGTGCTATAGTATCAAAGGCTTCCCCCCATTTTCCTTATTATGAAGTGCAATACTGGGAACTAATGACGCAATCTGATTACATGGGAGTTAACAGCCTGTCAGTACTTCCTCCCACAGCGGCTCCTCATGAATACTATTCAATAACTATAGATGATCTCAGTCCTGTGTTAACACAGCATCTTAACGTAGATCTTTTCCAGAACCAGATGGATGGAGAGTGATCAGACCTGAAGCTACGTGGCTGATAATCTCCTCTTTAGCCCAACAGTCACATAGCAGCGTCTGAGTGTTTTTGGTTCAGTTCTAGATCATCAGGAATGGATTTTTCAAATCAGCAGGCAAACCTAAATAATAAGAGGTTTACAACAGGATAAATGTTTGGAAATGCCAGCTGTGTTGCACAGCCACTGTACTAATTTTACATTACAAAGTAGTTTAAAATATTTTTCCTTGACATTTTGATAAATCTACAATTATTAGGGTAGAGTTTCCACTAGTTTTATTCGCCCAACCTCAGGTGAAACCAGCTAAGTTAATGCAGTGGACCTCAGAAACCCAGAAACATCAAGTGGAATGAGGGTTCGTTTGACCTGTTAATGTTGTTTACAAATCAATTCAACCAAATCCAGGACCATCCAAAAAAACAATAAAAATCAAAATGATGAGCATGACAAGTTATAAGTGCCCAGTCAAGGAGGTCCTTCAAATGCATTTTTATTCAGGCACCCAGGCAATAGCTGGTACATCTGCTAAGTTTTTATATGTTAAAAGCTACTACATTTACAACAAAAATGACGATGCACAGAGTGAAACTAGAAAATGGTTTGGTTGGAATTGAAAAAATAAGATTTAGCAGTTTAAAATCAGATTGCTTGCAATAAGAGAACAAGACATTCTTAACAGAAATACTTGTAGTTGGTGATCAATCCATTTTCAGCTGAATTAATAAAATTACATCAGGTGACTTTTCTTAAGTACATCAATAACTTTTTTAATAGAAATAAAATATTAGCTATCATCTAACTTGTGCTTCCTCATGGCAACCCCTCCACCAACTGGAGTCTGCTTGCCAACCAACCAGCATGCTCTTCTCTAACAGTACGGAAACACTATTCTCCCATACACAGGTATTCTTGCAAATTGTCTTGATGAGCGTAAGACAAAGCTTTTGGCATATTTTTTCAGCAATAGTCAAGAAAGATAATGATTCTGTTCTATTGTACTAATACACTGCATCGAGGAGACATGCAAAACTGGTCTCATTAGGAATAAGGGGCAAACTCTCCACTGGTTGGAGTCATACCTAGCATATAGGATGATGGTTCTAGTTGCTGCAAGTCAGACATCTCAGCACCAAGTCATCTCTGCAGGAATTCCTTAGTGTCCAAAACATCTTCAGCTACTTCAGCAATGACTTTCCCTCCATTATAAGGTCAGAGGTGGGGATGTTCACCGATGATTGCACAATGTTCAGGACCATTTGCAACTCCTCAGATACAGAAGCAGTTCATGTTCAAATGCAACAAGATCTGGACAATATCTAGGCTTGGCCTGACAAATGGCTAATAACATTCGCGCCACACAAATGTCAGGTAATGACCATCTTCAATAAGAGACAGTCTACTGCTGGTTGACATTCAATGGTGTTACCATCACTGAATCCTCCACTATCTATACCCAGAGGGTAGCATTGACCAGAAACCCAACTAGACTCACTATAGTAACACAGCAGCTACATGAGCAGGTCGGAGGCTAGAAATACTGCATAAAGTAACTTACCTCCTGACTCCACCGAGCATGTACATCAACTGCAAAACCTGCGCCCACACCTCCTCCCTCACCTCCATCCAAGGCCCTAAAGGAGCCTTCCATATCCATCAAAGTTTTACCTGCACATCCACTAATATCATTTATTGCATCCGTTGCTCCCGATGCGGTTTCCTCTACATTGGGGAGACTGGACGCCTCCTAGCAAAGCACTTTAGGGAACATCTCCGGGACACACGCAGCAATCAACTACACCGCCCTGTGGTCCAACACTTCAACTCCCCCTCCCACTCTGCCGAGGACATGGAGGTCCTGGGCCTCCTTCGCTGCCGCTGCCTCACCACCAGATGCCTGGAGGAAGAACACCTCATCTTCCGCCTCAGAACACTTCAACCCCAGGGCATCAATGTGGACTTCAACAGTTTCCTCATTTCCCCTTTCCCCACCTCACCCTAGTTCCAAACTTCCAGCTCAGCACTGTCCCCACGACTTGTCCTACCTGCCTATCTTCTTTTCCACCTATCCACTCCACCCTCCTCCCTGATCTATCACCTTCATCCCCTCCCCCACTCACCTATTGTACTCCATGCTACTTTCTCCCCACTCCCACCCTCCTCTAGCTTATCTCTCCACGCTTCAGGCTCTCTGCCTTTATTCCTGATGAAGAGCTTTTGCCCAAAACGTCAATTTTGTTGCTCCTCGGATGCTGCCTGAACTGCCATGCTCTTCCAGCACCACTAATCCAAAATCTGGTTTCCAGCATCTGCAGTCATTGTTTTTACCTACATCATCTACAAGGCAGAAGTCAGGACTGAAAAATGTGTTGCTGGAAAAGCGCAGCAGGTCAGGCAGCATCCAAGGAGCAGGAGAATCGACGTTTTGGGCATAATCTGAAGAAGGGCTTATGCCCGAAATGTCGATTCTGTTGCTCCTTGGATGCTGCCTGACCTGCAGCACTTTTCCAACAACACATTTTTCAGCTCTGATCTCCAACATCTGCAGTCCTCACTTTCTCCTAGAGGTCAGGACAGTGATGGAATACTCCCCACTTTCCTGATGGATGAAGCTCTAACAACACTCAAGAAGCTTGATACCATCCATGATGAATCAGCCTTCTTGATTGACATCACACCCACAACATCTACTCCTTCCACCACTGACACTCAGTACCAGCAGTGTATACTGTCTATGAGATGCAATGCAGAAATTCAGTGAAGATCCTCAGGTAGCATCTTCCAATTCCGTGACCACTTCCATCTAGAAGGAGAAGGGCAGCAGATACACAGGAACACCACCAGCTGTAGGTTCCCCTCCAAGACACTCAGTATCCTGACTTGGAAATATATTGCTGTTCCTTCACTGTCACTGAGCCAATATCCTGAAATTCCCTCCATAACAGTATTGTGGGTCTACCTGTTGCACATGGGCTTCAGTGGTTCAAGAAGCCAGCTCACCACCACCTTCTCAAGGGAAATTAGGGATGGGCAATAAATGGTGGCCAGCCAGTGATCCTACAACTGCATAAAAACAAAATACGGACTTGAAAAGAATTTTATGCTTGTGATTAAATCATGCATTTTTATGGAAAACAGACCTTTAATTTAATCAGTAAAATTGTGCCCAAAGTTGAAACTCTACACTTGTAAAATGTCTTGCTATTAAGATATGCAAAGGTTTGAATCAAATTTCCCTCCTTCCTGATAATATTTAAGTAAGTTTATGAAAATGTTGGAATAAATTCAGAAGAAATTCAGCACGGTGACACAACACTAAATATATTTTGAAGGAAATCTAATATATCTCCTCTAAATCCCACTGTGAGAGACTTAGCACTGTGCAAATGTTGTATGGCACAAGGGTTGCAAGCAATGTGGACAGCTGCCAATGAAGTGCTAACATAATGATACAATGGTATAAAACCCTTGGCTTACAAGGTGAAAGTGAGGACTGCAGATGCTGGACATTAGAGTTGAGAATATGGTGCTGGAAAAGCACAGCAGGTCAGGCAGCATCCAAGGAGCAGGAGAATCAAAGTTTCAGGCAAAAGCCCTTCATCAGAATGAGGCTGTGAGCTTAGGGGGTGGAGAGATAAATGGGAGGGGCGTGGGGAATAGATACAAGCCTGCGTAGTCTGAGACATTCAATTTACTCCTGTTTTGTTGGAAGAGCTAATGGGAATGATACTGCTCAACATAGCAGAAATACAAAAGCAAACTACATACAACATGATGTTCTGCTTTACCAACTGATTCATAGAGTCATAGTTATACAGTTTAGAAACAGGCACTTCCCTCCAACTCGTCCATGCCGACCAGGTATCCTAAATTAATCTAGTCCCATTTGCCAGCACTTGACCCATATCCCTCTATACCCTTCCTATTTATGTATACATCCAGATTCTTTTTAGTCATAGAGTCATAGAGATGTACAGCATGGAAACAGACCCTTCGGTCCAACCCACCAATGCCGACCAGATATCCCAACTCAATCTAGTCCCACCTGCCAGCACCCGGCCCATATCCCTCCAAAACCTTCCTATTCATATACCCCTCCAAATGGCTTTTAAATGTTGCAATTGTACCAGCCTCCACCAATTCCTCTGGCAGCTCATTCCATACACTTACCACCCTCTGTGTGAAAAAGCTGCCCTTTAGGTCTCTTTTATATCTTTCTCCTCTCACCCTAAGCCTATGTCCTCTAGTTCTGGACTGTCTGACTCCAGGGAAAATACTTTGTCTATTTATCCTATCCACGGCCCTCAGAATTTTGTAAACCTCTACAAGGCCACCCCTCAGCCTCTGATGCTCCAGGGAAAACAGACCAGCCTGTTCAGCCTCTCCCTATAGCTCAAATCCTCCAACCTTGGCAACATCCTTGTAAATATTTTCTGTATCCTTTCAAGTTTCACAACATCTTTCCAATAGGAAGGAGACCAGAACTGCATGCAATATTCCAACAGGGGCCTCACCAATGTCCTTTACAGCCGCAACATGACCTCCCAACTCCTGTACTCAATACTCTGACCAATAAAGGAAAGCATGCCAAACGTCTTCTTCACTATCCTATCTACCTGTGACTCCACTTTCAAGGAGCTACGAACCTGCACTCCAAGGTCTCTTTGTTCAGCAACACTCCCTAGGACCTCACCATTAAGTGTATAAGCCCTGGTAAGATTTACTTTCCCAAAATACAGCATCTCGCATTTATCTGAATTAAACTCCATCTGCCACTTCTCAGCCCATTGGCCCATCTAATCAAGATCCTGTTGTAATCTGAGGTAGCCTTCTTCGCTCTTGCTCATTACACCTCCAATTTTGGTGTCATCTGCAAACTTACTAACTATACCACTTATGCTCGCATCCAAATCATTTATATAAATGACCCAGCACCAATCCTTGTGGCACTCCACTGGTCACAGGCCTCCAGTCTGAAAAACAACCCTCCACCACCACCCTCTGTCTTCTACCTTTGAGCCAGTTCTGTATCCATTAAATATTGAAATCATACCAGCTGCCACCACTTCCTCTGGCAGCTCATTTCATACACGCACCACCCTCTGCATGAAAAAGTTGCTCCTTAGATTCCTTTTAAATCTTTCCCCTCTCAGCTTAATCCTATGCCCTCTTGTTTTGGGCATTCCCCACCAAGGGGAAATAATCTTGTCTATTTACCCTATCCATGCCTCTCACAATTTTATCAACCTCAAAAAGTTTACCCCTCAGCCTCCAGGAAAATAGTCCCAGTCTATTTAGTCTTGCCCTATAGCTCAAACCCTCCAACCCTGGCAACATCCTTGAACCTTTTCAAGTTTCACAACATCCTTCCTATAGTAGGGAGACCAGAATTGTACCCAGTATTCTAACAGTGGCCTAACCAACATCCTGTACAGGCACAACATAACTTTCCAACTAATATACTCAATTCACTGACCAATAAAGGAAGCATACTAAATTTTACTATCCTACATATCTGTGACTCCACTTTCAAGGAGCTATGAACCTGCACTCCAAGGTCTGTTTGTTCAGCCACACTCCCCAGGACCTTACCATTAAGTGTATAAGTCCTGCCTCATTTGCTTTTCCAAAATGCAGCACCTCACAGTTATGTAAACTAAACTCCATCTGCCACTCCTAGGCCCATCAGCCCATCTGATCAAGATCAGTCTTTGATCCTGTATTTTGCTATCATAAGAACAGAAATACTGTCAGGACTTTCTTATTCTCTCACCAATTTTTTTTTACCTTTCCTTATTTTCTCATTATTTTCATCATCTTACACCTCACCACATCTTTATTGTGCTGATCACTACTTCATGTTGAGTGCCAGTCAGTTGGTAACCCTCTTGCCTCTTAATCAAGTTCCATTTCCAAGATCTCAAGACATAATCTAGACTGCTACCCCAGCGCAGTATTGAGGAGCACCACACCATACCACACCACTGGAGGTGCTCTTTTTCAGATGAGATATCAAACCAAAATTCTTTCAAGCTTCTCAGATGGAAATAAAAATCTCAACTGAACAATTCTGAAGACCTGGGGTGTTCTCCCTGGTTTCTTGGCAAATATATGCCTGTCAACCAACATTATTAAAACAGATTGCCATAAAGACCAGACATCACTGTATCTACATAGAATGTTGCTCATTGCAAATTGGCTGCCACATTTCTAGTACTTCATATAGGCTATCGCATGCATTGGAATGTCCTGGTGTTGCGAGAGTTGATATATAAGTCTTTCCTCTCTTTTTTTGTACAAGTCCGCTTCAGGGCCTCAAGAACTGTGGGACATCTCATCACCCTCATTCCTCCCAAACAGTCATTCTCTAACCACCAGCTTATCCCTACCTTCTATGGATTTCACCCTTGGTACTACACTGCACTTCTGTCCTTGGCTTTTCACCAAGATTTCTCAAGGCAAAACAACCAATACTGTTAATAATTTCAGTCAAGGACAGCACTATCTAGAGTGACAAGTGAAAAATGTAGGAAAAACATTTGAGTTGATGTATGCCATATGTTATATTACTCCCTAATTAATACATTAAAATATAATAATTGAAGTAAAGATTCAGTGGATTTAGATTTAAATACTATATCAGATTTTTAAAAAAATACAAAAAGACTAATTCACAATTTTGCAATACTCAGGACTATGTCTGGTAAAGAGGATGTAAGGAAGTGATGAACATTTGTTAATTTAAACATCACATCATCAATTCTTAAGTTGAAAATTTAAACTAAACCTCTAAAGTATTTTATTGCCTGTAAAAATATTTGAGACATCGGATACTGAAAAATGCTTTCTTTCTCAGTGACAAGTATAACTTCTGTGAAGTTCTTTAAGACTGAAGGATGGCAGACTGGCTCTTGATCATCTATCCATTGCATTCTGTAGAGATAATGAACAGATTCCCTCAGTGGTTCAGAAGCATCTCCATCTCTGGGTCACACAAGTGAGGAAGGTATCATAACCACATGTGATGATCACTTTGGCAATGAGTGGTTGCTGCTTGGCTACTGTGGAATGCACTGTAATGACAGACTACATAATTTTAAACAAAGGGTTGAATATACAAACCGAAGAACTGGTCACAGCACTCATTTTAGGACGTGACTAATAATTTGATCAATAAAAGTGCAGAATCCTACTGAATAGAAAGTACAGCAGCAAAGGCCACTGTTTGCCTCATAGGTTCGACCTATAGTAATATGTGCTTCTTAGATGCTAATTGGCTGACTATCTACTCACCACACACTGTTTATGTAACACAATGACTTGTCAATAAAGTAAATAATTATTTTTTCCTCTTACCAGTTCATCATACGTTCTGTTGTCTGCTACAGGAAAAGCCGTTTCCCCTCCTCCAGAAACATTGTTCAAATAAAACAGCACTGTCACATACCTAGAACAGAAAAAAGGTTGAAGGTGGAGTGAGGATTAAGAAGGAAGTCAGCACATATATAGAAACATTGAAAATAGGAACAAGAGTAGGCCACTGGGCCTACTCCACTATTCAACATGATCATGGCTGATCATCTAACTCAGTAGGAACAAATTACTGCAGCTGCTGGAATCTGCACTGAAAACAAAAAATGTTGGAAATCAGAGCAGGTCAGGCAACATCCACAGAGAGACAGCAAGCTAATAATCATTAGACCTCTGATGAAGAGTCATCTAAACTCTAGCTTGCTCCTTCTCCATGGATTCTGCTTGTCCCGCTGTGATTTCCAGCAGTTTTTGTTTTCATCTGACTCAGTATGCTGGTCCTGCTTTCTCACCATATTATTTGATCCTTCTTGAAGACATTCAATGTTTTGGCCTCAACTGCTTTCTGTAGCAGGGCACTCCATAGGCTCACCACTCTCTGGGTGAAGAAATTTCTCCTAGTCTCAGTCCTAAATAGTCTATCCCATTTCTTTGGATTCTGACCCTGGTTCCAGACTCCCCAGTCCTCAAGAACATCCTTGCTATGTTTACCCTATTAGTCCTTGTAGAAGTTTATAGATTTCTAGGAGAACCCCCATCATTCTTCTACATGCCAGGGAGTATAATCCTAATCAATGCAGTCTCTCTTCATTCATCAGTCCTGCATTCAGCATTCAGTGTGGCAAATCTTCATTGCACTCCCTCCATAACCAGAACATTGTTTTCTCAGATAGGGAGTTCAAACTTTTAACCACACTCCAATTTTGGTTTCACCAAGGCCCTGAACAATTGCAAAAAGACACCCCTGCTTCTTTATTCAAATCTTCTTGCTATGATGGCCAATTTACCATTTGCATTCTCCACTGCCTACTGCACTTGCATGTTTACTTTCAGCAATGATGTACAGGGACATCGAAGTCTCATTGTGACTCCCCCTTTCCCAATCTATCAATCATTCAGATAATAACCTGCTTTCCTGTTTTTGCCACCAAAGCGGAAAACCTGACATTTATTCACATTATAGTTCATCTGCCACACAGTTGTCAATTCTATTAACTTGTCAAATCAATGAAACATTTCTGCATCCTCCTCACAATTCACGTTCTAGCCAGCTTTATTTCATCCACAAACTTGGAGAAATTACATTTAGTCAATACGTTTGCACTTACACAATATCTTGGCAAAAACAAAAAAGGTGCAGTCAACCTAAATTGAAAAGTCTGGAAAGTCTCCACAATAGACAACGAATGATTAGAAAGAATTATTTGCTCATTCCAACCCCAGTAATGATCATACCCCAAGCCTCAGCACCAACTGTGCCTCTGCTCCCAGCTTTGGGTTTGTTTGCTGCTAATTGTGGCCAGATTAGTATTCTGCAGCCAACTTCAATTTGGGCCTCAGGATTGGAATGTTCATTTTAGTACTGGTGTAAAAATAAGTGATATTGGATCAAATGCTGATCAAGACAGTCTGCAGAACATAGTGTATGCAGAGCGGCTAATTCGATTTCCGTCATAGTTCGGTGCCAAAGTTAACTTTCCCTCCAACTAGCTTTAATGCTGGATTAGTGGTGCTGGAAAAGCACAGCAGTTCAGGCAGCATCCAAGGAGCTTCGAAATCGACGTTTCAGGCAAAAGCCCTTCATCAGGAATAAAGGCAGTGCTGTCAGACTTCCACTGTGTTTGAATAAAGGGACTATGGTATTCTTAATAAACAGCAAATCTTTGTATGCTCTGTAAATGGTTATCCTTGCTGCTGTCATGACTACTGTTCAGAACTCAGAATTACTTATGGACATACGAAATTTTAATTACAAATTGTTGTTTTTAAAAGAGTACATAGAGTCAAAAGATTACTGCTGATGTAAATTCAATGGCTGTTTGAAGAGAAGACCTGAATGTCACACCTGAGAATACCAAGGAAGCTTCAAACAACAATCCTTCAAAACTGGGGCAGACACATCAAAACAAACTGGACTGTGATCTGCTGTGACTTCAGTGGCTACTCTCCAGTCACCCAACCCCACCAGAGCAGCAAAATGTACCTCCTGAAAACTTTGTCCCAAATAATAGAAGTATTTGTGTTTTCCTATTTCAAGAATACAGAAGAGTAAGGGATTAAAAATCAATTTCAACCCTGTTGTGTGCACTAATGGGTAAAGGTATATGCTGTAAGGTACACAGTTGAGAAAACCTAGTTACCCCTGCCATGCATGTAGAGAAAGGATGTCTCTCTCCCCGTTTGAATCCAGAAAAAATGTGAAATTACAGTGGAAAGGAAACAGGACAAAAGTCTTTCAGCTATCCAGCAAAGTCATAAATCTCCAAATCAATTCCTCACTTATGATTATCTGAGCTATAGTTCTGGTTTCCACCCTATTGTTGTTAGAATACTGAATAGACTCACAAACTCTTAGCATTCGCCTGGACCTGTGTTTTGGTTTTAGGCACCATTTACCTATTATTTACTTATCTATGCTATTTAACTCTGTGATCTGTCTGTATTGCCTGAAAGACAAAGCTTTTCACTGTGCCTCGGTACACGTGACAATACATTCAATTCAGTTATCATCCAACATAATGACCTCAACATCCTATCATCTACCCTACAGATCTCAGAGACTGAACTGTAATTTGTTTAAAACTTTTATCTTTGATTTGAACTCACCAACTATTTTTAATCTATGTGATGAACTTTTATTTCTACTTGTATTTAGCAACTTTTGAATAAACTCACTTTTAACTAATAAACACTTTGTCGACTCAAAAATGCCTTGTTTAATTGGCTCCATTTAAAACAAATAAATCTGGGCTTGAACAAAGACATCCATCAGCGAAGGGATCCCTTTAAAATGGAACTTGTTACAGTCAACTAAAGGGGCAGATGAATAAAGGAAAGGAGCCAGCGCATTCCTCCCTCAGTTGAGCTTGAGGATTTGGGGAATTCCATCAGGAACTGTAATAAATTGGGGTACCTCATCTGGGATTGATTGTAAGCACTGTCCATCATATAACAATACTAATATTTTTGTAGAAAGGTCACTAGACCCAAAAAACTCTGCGTTCCCTGCACAGATGTTGCCAGACATGTTGAGTTTCTCCAGCAATTTCTATTTTTGTTTAGATTTCCAGCATCTGCATTTCTTTGTGTTTTGTACAACAATATCATTTGTTCTAAAGGGAGCTGTTGGCCAAGCATTTATTCTTGATTTTGTACTCCCTCAGTATGTCATTATTCTTATTTGTCTGGTTACAATCTCCCATCTTATTTTGAAAAACAATAATTTCCTACAGCTACCTACATTCTCATAATTCCTTTAATAGACAGTCTAAACCTTTAAAAAAATAGAATAAAACATTTATTTGTTTGAATTTGTTACCAACCGGCAGGAAGTCTCTAACGGAGTGGATCCATTTGCTACCAGCTTTGTGTGGAAGCAGCTGGTCTCTGCGTAGATTGGTCCACTGTCATGGTGAGCATGATAATGCCCTCCTTGATCATACTTCACCACCTGCAATGGCTCACTATGCTCTACTATCTCAGGAGGTAACTGTGTCAATCTGATCACCCTGACAAGAGAAAATATTTAAAAATTATACAGTTGTTATGACTACTGGGCTTTACAAAACGTTATTTTCCAAAATGCATCCTTTAACTTAAGGGAAACTTGAGAATTCTTGAAGCACCACAGCTCAAAATTATGTCCATGTGGTCTGGTAGCCATGGGGAAGAAGCTCAAACAAAAGCTTATTAAAATCAAGTGACAAGTTTTTATGTCTTTCTACAGGAATTCTCAGAAAAACAGTATAAGATCCCTTGACATGCAGAAAGAGTAGAGAAGGACAGAGTTAACAGACAGAAATGCAGTGGGAGTTGGTTTTATGTTCAAAAGGATGGCGACAAAACAGCCAGAATATTTGAAGATATGGGGAACTCGGAATTGCCAAAGTGAGCCATGCAGTAGAAGTTGAATCTAGAAGTCTCAGGTTGAGTGGAATGAATCTCAAAGGACACTGGTGATTTCAGGTTTGCTTGACAGGAAGAACTGAGACTGGAGGAGAGCCAAAAGTAACTTTGGATTTGTTCCTGCAAAGTTACACATCCTTCAGAACTGTACACATTGAAAGTGGTTTTAAGATGCTTTTTGATTGCATTAGTTAATTAATGTATCGTTTCTTTAGTTTGGTATGTTCCTTCCCTATTAATTTATGTTTGATCTATTAGATTAGATTACTTACAATGTGGAAACAG
>NW_025214657.1:1686-2773 GCF_004010195.1 Chiloscyllium plagiosum | reverse complement strand
GGGGGGAGAGATCAATCCCAGTGTAGGGGGGAGAGATCAATCCCAGTGTAGGGGGGAGAGATCAATCCCAGTGTAGGGGGGAGAGATCAATCCCAGTGTAGGGGGGAGAGATCAATCCCAGTGTAGGGGGGAGAGATCAATCCCAGTGTAGGGGGGAGAGATCAATCCCAGTGTAGGGGGGAGAGGATCCGACTTAGTGTGGGGAGAGAGATCAATCCCAGTGTAGGGGGGAGAGATCAATCCCAGTGTAGGGGGGAGAGATCAATCCCAGTGTAGGGGGAGAGATCAATCCCAGTCTAGGGGGAGAGATCAGTCCCAGTGTAGGGAGAGAGAGATCGGTCCCAGTGTGGGGAGAGAGAGAGATCGGTCCCAGTGTGGGGAGAGAGAGAGGTCGGTCCCAGTGTGGGGGGAGAGAGAGGTCGGTCCCAGTGCGGGAGGAGAGAGAGAGATCGGTCCCAGTGTGGGGGAAGAGGGAGGTCAGTCCCAGTGTTTGGGGGGAGAGAAATCGGTCCCAGTGAGATGGGAGAGAGAGATCGGTCCCAGTGCAGGGGGAGAGAGAGAGATCAGTTCCAGTGCGGGGGGAGAGACAGATCGGTCCCAGTGCAGGGAGAAATCAGTCCCAGTATGGGGGGAGAGAAAGATCAGTCCCAGTGTGGGGAGAGAAAGATCAGTCCCAGTGTGGGGAGAGAGAGAGAGATCGGTCCCAGTGCGAGGGGAGAGTGAGATCGTTCCCAGTGCGGGGAGAGATCGGTCCCAGTGTTGGGGGAGAGATAGATCAGTCCCAGTGTGTGGGGAGAGAGAGATCAGTCCCAGTGTGGGGCGAGAGAGAGATCGGTCCCAGTGTGGGGCGAGAGAGAGATCGGTCTCAGTTCGGGGGGAGAGAGAGATCGGTCCCAG
Organism: Chiloscyllium plagiosum; assembly: GCF_004010195.1. Classification (NCBI taxonomy): domain Eukaryota; kingdom Metazoa; phylum Chordata; class Chondrichthyes; order Orectolobiformes; family Hemiscylliidae; genus Chiloscyllium; species Chiloscyllium plagiosum. Next base: position 1,876 of record NW_025214657.1, on the reverse strand, counting down.
TGTGTGGGGAGAGAGAGATCGGTCCCAGTGCGGGGAGAAATCAGTCCCAGTGTGGGGGGAGAGAAAGATCCGTCCCAGTGCGGGAGGAGAGAGAGATCGGTCCCAGTGTAGGGGGGTGAGATCAATCCCAGTGAAGGGGGGAGAGATCAATCCCAGTGTAGGGGGGAGAGATCAATCCCAGTGTAGGGGG
>NW_025214657.1:0-1015 GCF_004010195.1 Chiloscyllium plagiosum | reverse complement strand
GGGGAGAGAGAGATCTGTCCCAGTGTGGGGGGAGAGAGAGAGAGACATCGTTCCCAGTGTGGGGGGAGAGAGAGATTGGTCCCAGTGTGGGGGGATTGATTGGTCCCAGTGTGGGGGGAGAGAGAGATCTGTCCCAGTGCAGGGGAGAGAGAGAAAGATCGTTCCCAGTTCGGGGGAGAGCGAGAGATCGTTCCCAGTGCGAGGGGAGAGATCGGTCCCAGTGCGGGTGGGGAGGGGGTGAGAAATAGGTCCCGATGTGGGGGGTTGGGAGGGGGTTGCGAGAGATCCATCCCAGTGCTCGGTTGGAGAGAGTGCCTCACGGGGAATGTGAGTCTCCCTGGGAGAGAGCCCAGTCTGGAGAATCTACAGGGCCTTGTGTGAAGAAGGACTGTAACGATGAACTTTTAACTTTATTTTTCCAATTTATACTAAGCAGAACAGTAATGTTGAACTTTGTTCTTGCACTTTTTGTACCTAAGGTTTTGTATCTAGGTACCTTTGTACTGTCGATGGCACTGGGAACGGTGACTCGGTAGACTTTTCGCTGTATTTGAGTATACATGACAATAAACCCTAAATCTGTGAATTCTATTCAAGGAATTCTATGAATTTTTGAGGTGTATTTTTGGCAGTACAGAATCGATGGCTGAAGGGCTTGTTCTGTATTGGATGATTCTACCATTCTAGTGATGATATTTCCCTCAGGGACAGATGGAAGGGAAACCATCAGCCAAAGTACAATACAGTGGGAAATGGAATCTCTAGTTCCGGTCCTGCATGATGAGACTCCCTGTTTAAGGGGCAGAATAGGGGCGATTCTACCCTAAATTTGATGGGGAAGAAATGGACTTGAAAGGAACCAATCTCAGGAGGTCATGTCTGACCTGCGTGTGTCTGAGAGAGACACCCAGTCTGAAACTGGTTTGATATATCGAATCCAGGCAACTGGCTGAAATAGGTGCTTGGTCACTAGAGTGTGCTATTGAGGGGTCCTCCTGCCTAATTAAGGACTGTA
>NW_025214656.1:46148-48123 GCF_004010195.1 Chiloscyllium plagiosum | reverse complement strand
TGGAGAGACAGTTAGAAGCGATGAGGAATTTACAACAGCAACAGTATATGATGGATGGCAGTTATAAGAAGGGGGGAAAGTCTCAGATACAGTCACATAGACGGGTTAACTCCAGGAAGGTTGAGAGAGGTAGGCACCTGGGGCAGGAGTCTTTTGTGGATATATCCACTTCATACAGGTATGCTGTTTTGGAAAATGTTGGGGCTAATGGATTCTCAGGGAAACATAGCACAAACAGCCAAGTTTCTGGTATTGAGACTGGCTCTATTGCAACAAAGGGTATGTAGGCTTCCAAGAGATCAATTGTGTTAGGGGATTCTGTAGTCTGAAGTACAGACAGCCACTTCTGTGGCCAGCAGAGAAAAAGCAGAATGGTGTGTTGTTTCCCTGGTGTCAGGATCAAGGATGTCTCAGAGAGGGTGCAGAATGTTCTCATGGGGGAGAGGGGCCAGCAAGAGGTCATTGTCCACATTGGAACCAATGATGGTAGGAAGGGAAAAGGTTGAGATTCTGAAGGGAGATTATAGAGAGTTAGGCAGAAATTTAAAAAGGAGGTCCTCAAGGGTAGTAATATCTGGATTACTCCCAGTGCTACGAGCTAGTGAGGGCAGGAATAGGAGGATAGAGCAGATGAATGCATGGCTGAGGAGCTGGTGTATGGGAGAAGGATTCACATTTTTGGATCTTGGAATCTCTTTTGGGGTAGAAGTGACCTGTACAAGAAGGACGGATTGCACCTAAATTGGAAGGGAACTAATATACTGGCAGGGAAATTTGCTAGAACTGCTCGGGAGGATGTAAACTAGTGGGGGGTTTGGACTAAGGGCGATAGTGAGGAAAGAGATCGATCTGAGACTGGCACAGTTGAGAACAGAAGTGAGTCAAACAGTCAGGGCAGGCAGGGACAAGGTAGGACTAATAAATTTAACTGCATTTATTTCAATGCAAGGGGCCTAACAGGGATGGCAGATGAACTCAGGGCATGGTTAGGAAAATGGGACTGGGATATCATTGCAATTACAGAAACATGGCTCAGGGATGGGCAAGACTGGCAGCTTAATGTTCCAGGATACAAATGATACAGGAAGGATAGAAAGGGAGGCAAGAGAGGAGGGGGAGTGGCATTTTTGATAAGGGATAGCATGACAGCTATGCTGAGGGAGGATATTCCCGGAAATACATCCAGGGAAGTTATTTGGGTGGAACTGAGAAATAAGACAGGGATGATCACCTTATTGGGATTGTACTATAAACCCCCTAATAGTCAGAGGGAAATTGAGAAACAAACTTGTAAGGAGATCTCAGCTATCTGTAAGAATAATAGGGTAGCTATGGTAGGGGATTTTAACTTTCCAAACATCGACTGGGACTGCCATAGTGTTAAAGGTTTAGATGGAGAGGAATTTCTTAAGTGTGTACAAGACAATTTTCTGATTCAGTATGTGAGTGTACCTACTACATAAGGTGCAAAACTTGACTTACTCTTGGGAAATAAGGCAGGGCAAGTGACTGAGGTGTCAGTGGGGGAGCACTTTGGGGCCAGCGACCATAATTCTATTAGTTTTAAAATGGTGATGGAAAAGGATAGACCAGATCTAAAAGTCGAAGTTTTTGGAGGGAATCCTGAGAGACAGGATGTACGTGTATTTGGAAAGGCAAGGACTGATTAGAGATAGTCAACATGGCTTTGTGCGTGGGAAAACATGTCTCACAAACTTGATTGAGTTTTTTGAAGAAGTAACAAAGAGGATTGATGAGGGCAGTAAGGCGTTTGACAAGGTTTCCCATGGAAGACTGATTAGCAAGGTTAGATCTCATGGAATACAGGGAGAACTAGCCATTTGGATATATAATCTGAGGCTGGTACAATTGCAACATTTAAGAGGCATTTGGATGGGTATATGAATAGGAAGGGTTTGGAGGGATATGGTCCGGGAGCTGGCAGGTGGGACTAGATTGGGTTGGGATATCTGGT
>NW_025214656.1:21544-23057 GCF_004010195.1 Chiloscyllium plagiosum | reverse complement strand
CTGGCTTAAACTAATCAGGTGGGTTTACCCATATTGGAGCAATTATCAGGTCAAATGTGGGAATGTTCACTGATGATTCCGCAATGTTCAGCACCATTCAGGCCGCTCTATCTTCTGCAAGGCAAAAATTAGGAATCTAAAAGAAAACGCTCCACCTGCCTGTATGTGTGAAACTCCAAAGACTGTCAAGGCATTGGTCACTCTCAAGGAGAAAGCATCGCACTCCCTCCCCCATAAACTCACACATACTATCTACAAGAAATTCACCAAAGGTCCTCAGCCAGAACGTTTTATGACCATTTTCATGAAGGAAGATAAGGGCAGCACATGTATGGGAGTACCATCATCTTCTACTTCCCACTTCAAACCACTCACACTCCAGACTTGGAAATATAATACTATTCCTTCACGCTCTCTGCGTGAAAATCCTGGAATTCCCTCTTTAATAGAATGGTGATCAACTTACTACAGATGAGATGCAAATGTTCAAAAGAGCAGCAAAACACCACCTTCTCAAGGGCAACGAGGGCTATTCAATAAGTGCTGGCCAAACAGAAATACCAACATCCCACAAATGAATAAGAACATGAATTAAGGAGCAGGAACCTTGTTTCTTATGAGGAAGCAAACTGCAGACTTGAGGATGCTGAAAAAATAATTAACCAGTGGAATGAAAGACTCTAAATAATTATCAATGCCCTGTCTCTGCAGACCTGAAGTACGGATTTCTGTATAATAGGGCAGCAACCGAATTTTTTGACAACTGAACTCTGGCGGCAGCACTACACAGGGATCTATCAATGGACACCAAAAGACAGTGTTGGTCAGAACCGTCGCTTTAATCCAGTATAAATCGGGAAATAGATAAGGTAGGTTCTGAGGCTTAACGTGCTCAATTCTGGATTCTCAGCCTAGTTTAAATAGTTGAAGTAATTGTCTCCGCATTTGATGGACTGTGAGGCCTCTTAATAAGAAGCCAAATTACGTGTACTTATATTTTTTTGAAAAATTCAGTATTTTGCGATCACTAGGATACCAAGGAAGGACATGTTGTTTGTTTCCCTTTAGCCATATATAACGTCTCAATGAGTTATTTTGTCAGATAGTCCAGTGCATTTCCTGCAGTATTGACATAAAATATGCCGATCACAAGTTTGCGGCAGCAATATGATTGATTATTTTTCCAGACATAAATAAACTTGACCGGGATTTTAAACTGGAGCATTGGATCTGAGTATCTGCAATGGATTCATTTATTTACACGTCAAATGTCAACTCTAACGCTTTCTTTTCAAAACAAACATTCACCTTTGAAAATACGGATAGCTTTTCCATGCAATGCAAAACTTCCAAACAAAAATAATATTTTAAAAATATGCAAAATCAAGATCAAATATCCAATCAAACATCGAAGGAATATCTGCTGAAAGCATGTTTCTGCACAGACCGAGGGACCAAAATAATTCTCTGTTGGTAACATTGTGAAATTCCGGGTCAGCTACAAAGAGAGTCG
>NW_025214656.1:9102-19849 GCF_004010195.1 Chiloscyllium plagiosum | reverse complement strand
GTAGCATTAACAAGGAAAAACTAAAATCAATTAAATACAAACGGGTTGAATGGCTTACCTGGAAGACTAACTGCTGCGAGAAGTGGATAGTAAATCTCTTTCAACAGCACAATCGGTGGTTTCGTCATTTCTGAGAATGAATGACTTCTGCAGAGGCTGGTCTGTGGCCAAGGTATGGAAAGGCAATGTGTATTTATACATGCATCAGACCTCAAGAGAGTTAATTACCTCAAATCATCACTGACATTACTCACAATCACCTTGGCAATGAAAACAAAGTTTTCTTTTGCACAATGTCTCAAATAAAATATGGACTGAACCTGGCACCGTTGAATTCACTCCCTTGCCTTCTCCATTCATTGGATTCTGATGTCATGTGGATTGCCTCATGTCTGAATTTAGACAGTTTTCCTTTGAGTGGCATAATCCTGCCTCGTGAATTGGTACCTAAGTTTCTGTCATTAATCCCTTCATCGATTATACACTTAACTGGCTAATTGCCAATTGTTCCATCCTTAATGCATGTGGCGGCTCATCACAGCCTAACCATTCCCCAGTTTCTGAAATCGCATACTCAGTCGCGATTAATGGAGAAGTGAATTCTGAAAAATTGATTACTCTCTTGGAGGTTCACTCATTTACACATCCTAATCAATAAAACCAGTAATTTTCCTCCTCACTTTTAAGAGTGTCACCAGCCGAGCCAGTAATATATTCTATTCAAGCTGGAAATCAAATAGTTCATGTACGAGCCTTGGTATGAACACCGAGCACTGAATGAATCTCATTGTTTCTCTTACAAAACACAAGGCAGCTTGTACTATTTTCAAAGAAGATACTAATGTTTCAGAATAGAGAAGAGGAATTGAGCATTAACACATCACGAGAGAAATTGTGTCAGAGGAATTTATTGAGCTATATATCTCCTGGTCCTTAGCAATTGCACGCTGGGATCAGAAAAGATGTAGCTATAGATGCAGTAGATGAATTGGTTTTAATTTTCCAAAAAACACAATGAATTTGGGAAGAGTAGCAGAGGATTCTAAAACGGCCAACGTGTAATAAGTTTTGTTAACAAAAAGGGAACGTGGTCAATTTTTTTTTCACTATGAACCGATCAGCTGAACATCTCTGGTTGAAATTTAAAAAGTAGCAGACTCAACTGTTCAGTAACGAATAGCAGTCCACTTGGAAAATCACAGATTAATCTAGCAGAATCGGCATGGCTCCAAAATAGGAAAACAGTTTCTGAGAAATTCCTTCGACCTTTTCGAGGAGATCTGAACCATAATCGAAAGAAAGAGAAGCAGTCAAAGCAGAGTGATCAAAATACAAGAAGGCGTTTCACAAGGAACCGTGCAAAAGGATAAGACACGAGAGTCCATGGTATTAGAGGTTGCACGTCAGCATAGTTTCAGAATTTAGCATTTGGCAGGAAATAGCAAATACTGTTCAGGAGTTACTTTTACAAATGACGATCTGAATCGTTGGGGGTTCAACAAGGGTCAGTCCTGGTACCACAAATGTTTTATAACCTTTATTAATGATTTGCAGGAAGGAAGGAAATGCACCTTTTTGCCACATTTTCAGACAACACAACCACAGATGAGAAACGCATATGGAGGTGCAAGGGGTAATCAGGAAAACTAATTGAATTTTTGCCCAAATTTCAAAGGGTTTGGATGAAAAGAATGCGTAATAGATATTGCAAAGTATTGGTGAGATCACATTCGGAGTACTCTGAACAGTTTCCGTCTCCTTATGTAAGACAATATATGACTTCTTTCAAGCCAGTTCACGAAATTTCAAACATTCAAACCCAGAGTGTGAATTTTCCGTATGTGTAAAAGCTAAACTAGTTCGGAATCTACTCCTAGATATCCTAACATTACGGGCAATTTCACATAACCGATTCACCTGACCTGCACATCTTTGGACTGTGGGAGAAAACCGGAGCACCCGGAGGAAAGTCACGCAGACACGGGGAGAATGTGCAAACTCCACACAGTCAGTCGCCTGAGGCGGGAATCGAACCCGGGTCTCTGGCGCTGTGAGGCAGCAGTACTAACCACTGTGCCACCGTGCCACCCAAAGGATTATGGCTCGGGACCCCTTGCCGCAGACAGCTGTGGGTCAGAACCCATTGCTCTATTTCAGGCTGAGATAGATATATTCTGATCACGAAGGGGATCACGAAGGGAAAACGGAGGAATGGAACAACATTGGGTCAATCATGTTCCTGTTGCATGTCTGAGTCGGCTTTAGAAACAGCATCGTCTATTCTAGTTTATATTTCCTGCAAACCTATGGACTTAGTATGTACGAAGTATCAGCTCAAACCGTTGTAGTAAATATTTGGTTGCTGTGTCGATTGCCAAACAGAGAATTATTTTGTTGTTTTTGCAGCATGAACTGGTCAACTATTGCCTTTATGATCCTGTCCGCAATCACTATGAAATTAGTGGATGTAACTTTGCTCGCTTTGTTGGTTTTTAAACGTTTCATCACCATACGAGGTAATATCATCAGTGAGCCTCTAGTGAAGCACTGGCATTATGGCCCGCAATCTACTTATGTGCTTGGGTTTCCGTGGGCAGGTGATCTACTTATGTGCTTGGGTTTCCGTGGGCAGGTGATGTCATTTCCTGTGGTGATGCCATTTCCTAAGCTTTTTCTCAGAAAATGTTCTAATGCAGCTTCGCGTGGATGTTGGGATGATTGCTCCTGCTGTTCTGTATTTGTTCCATGTGTGTTGTTTTCCTGTAGACCTTGGTTTGAAGTTCTCCATTGACTGTTCATTCTACCGTGACATCAAGGAATGGCACATTATTGTGGTTTTCCTCCACTATTTCTTCTTCTCCCACAAATGAAGCTGCATTGGAACATTATTTTAACGAACCGCCACAAACTGCAGCACAAAAGATCGACGAAGATTAAAAGAAAACTACATATACAGCGCATATAAAAAGTGGTTAGCCAATGAACACTGTCCAACAATTTCTCAGTAAACAATAGCAGCAGACAAAATCCTCCCAGAAACCTTAGCCACTCTCCCTTTCATCATAAACATCTCAGGAACGACTTCCAGACTACTCAAACCTCTTGGTATTATGGTAGCCCACACACACCCCATCACCCCCCAACACACGAAAACAGCAGCTATTGAACTTGATACCCCCGGTGCAGACAACAAGCAAGACGTACGTCATTTACAAAATACTACTTTGGACAAACAGGCAGAAAACTAGCCTCCACGATACATGAACATCAACTTGCCACGAAAAGACATGACCCACTATCGCTAGTGTCCTTACATACAGATGAGGAATGTCACATCATCGACTCTGACAACATATCCATCCTTGGACAAGTCAAACTGAGACACTCGCGAGATTCCTAGAAGCATGGCATTCCAACAGGAACTCTATCAACAAAAACATCGATTTCTATCCAAATATCATCCTCTGAGAAAAAGAAGAGGAAATGATATCCCCAACACAAGAAATGGCATCACAAGCATGGAACAAATCAACTTCTCTTATTTTCCGTCGATAATCATTATATCGTCAGTCAGATCTTTGGCCAAACTGAGTCTGTATGGTGGTTTTCTGCTCTACAGTTTGAGCAGTCTACACTTTTAGGGGTTCAATGTTCAGTTTCAGACATCGATGCTTAGACAACGTTTAGAAGTGAGATAGCCTGAAACTGGAATAATCGACCAGTGTTTTTTCATTCCTTTATTTGAAAATTGGCAGATCTGGGATGCCCATATCTCTGTCTGCACCAGTGGAAAAGAACGTGCTGTTCCATAGATCGGTGACATTGTAGGTGAGCAGTGGACATAGTCCTGTTCAACGTGTACACCAATGCTACACTGTGCAGACTGAAAATGCTAGATCCTGCAACACAATAACGATCCAACATTTCAGCAATGTAAGGTGGGACCTTGATCAATAATAAGTTGAGCTTGAAAGGAGCAAACAACCAAAATTTGACCGGTGGATAATCAAACACATGGACCTCTTCGAGAAACGATCATTTTGGAGGAGTCCAAAAATTCAGTTTCTGAGGGAGTAAGAGCTCATGTGAAAGAGCAGACGGTTGAAATGGCAAGAATCGCAGCTGAAATGGCTGATCATTATGAATTGGCTCAAAAGGAAAGGTCGGCCTCCAACATCAAGTTCTTTTGTCTCTGTGATAACAAGGTCACAAACCCACCAGGTGAAACGGGAGCGAAAATTACAGAACACAGATAAGGAAATTGAAGTAGAATTATCAGAGGCCATGTTTGATCGAGTGATTCAATCAGAAAAAGGATCAGTGGCGGATAAAGCGGATATTTTTCGTGCAAATCAATTAACTTCGTCACAACAGGAAGTTGGATAACTGAAGCAAATGTAATAAATAGTGTACACAGACAAATACAAATCTGAGTATATTCCAGAATGTTGCAATCGTAAAAACGATATCTTGATAAGGAAGTAGAGACCATCATATATCGGGCAGATGAGAAATAGGCAGAGGTTCATCAAGTTGTATGAGCATAGGATTATGGAAAGGCGGTGTTGCATGTAGCACATGAATTACTAATGCAAGGTCATTCAGTTTTAAGAAAACTTCAAGCTAAAACTTATAAAGCATTTGTCATGGCCTGGTCTGCATATGATGGGGTTGGCCTTTTTCTCGACATTCCATACATCCCAGGCAGTAATAAAACAAGCAACTTTAATACTCATTCGTGCATTTGAGAAAACGTTGATTGTGTAGGATACCTACTGATGATAAAAATAATAAGAATTAGCTTTTGTTGACAACAACAATGCACGTGTCCCCCAGATTTCCAACGGTCTTTCCATTCCGTCATATCACAGCTAAAAGGACTGCAGACGTCGTACACAAGCTTTTCACTCGATACAAACTACCCACAAAGAAATAATCAGATCAAGAGGGAAATATACATCCAAATTATTGCGGCAAGTTATGGAAAATTACAGACACAACAATTCAAATCTACTGCAGACCATCTGTAATCACAAAGTTGCTGCAGAAAGCTGGCATCAGGCTTTTACGGCAAGTTGAGGGTTTATGGTCAGGACTATCCAGACGATCAGGATACAGGAATTCCATGTGTAACTTTTTTGCATTCGCTTTGCAACAAACGGACCCAGCAAATTCAGTCCATTTCAATTCACTTTGGAACATGATGTGAGAGGAGCACTGAAAATAATTAAGGAGAAAATGCTGACTCAGAATTCAGAGACCACATACTTGGACTTTTGTCAAACTTTAGGAAATCAGTAAATAGACACGTAACCTGGCTGCAATTTGGAGAGAGTAAACTGTATACTTTTATCGCATGTGTGGGAATTGTATGTCTTAGAACAGCATACCATTTCAGTCTTGTGCTTTTCTCGTGAATAGTAGTTATGCAGGAATGGTTTGGGATGACAATACTGCAGTTAATTTGTTCAAATTTCGAGTCAGATATATAAATTATTATTTGTGTATCGTAAAATGAGTGTCAGGGATTTATTTCACTTAACAACGAGAAGTTGCTGAAAAACAGGATGACACCTCTTTTCATGGTCCTCTTAACTGATTATAGGTCCTGGCGCTGTCCATTGGCTAATTCCGTTTTTGTTCTAAGAAGGGTGATCCTTCTCCTCTATATAACACAAAGACAGCAGATGTGGATCTTGGAACACATTTCCTGCAAGGAAAAAAAAATCAGGAGTCCAATGAAAACCCTTCAATTGCCTGGATGTGTAAAGCTCCAAAGACAGTTTAGAAGCAATGCAGCCCACGCATTTGGTTTTTGATGCACAAGCATCCACTTCCTCCCCCACCAGCTCGCACACACAGCAGTACATACTATCGACAAGACGAACTGCAGAAATTCACCAAAACTCCTCAGCCATCACGTTCCATGATCATTTTCATGTAGAAAGACAAGGGCAGCATATGTATGAGAGGACTACCACCTTCAGCGTCCTCTCCAAGCTACTCACAACGCTGACTTGGAAATATATCACCTTTCCTTCACGTTCGCTGTGTGAAAATCCTGGAATTCCCTCCTGAATAGCATCGTGGTCAACCCACTGTAGATGAGATGCAAATGTTCAAACGAGCAGCAAGCCACCACCTTCTCAAGGTCAACTACAGCTGTTCAATAAGTGCTGGCCAAACAGAAATGCTGGGATCCAACAAATGAATAAAAACATGCTTTAAGGAACAGGCTCTTACTTCTTATGAGGAAACAAAGAGCAATAGTCTCAGCATTTGTTCGGCTGTGAGGCTTCTTAATAAACAGCCAAATGAAATGTAGATTTGGGTAATTCACTCGAAGGGACTTTTTTTCCAAAGTAACTTGTTCAGGGACGTTGACAAACTGTCGTACAGGAATTGAAAGCAATTAGCTGTTTCTGGGATGCAACCTTTGTTACCTGTTTTCTGTGACACAGGAAATGACATTGCTTGATAACCCGCTGGTCCATGACTATCAGTTCAATAAGATCGTCTGGAGAATGAATGTCGTGAGGAAAAGGGATTAACAAAAGCATAAGCTGCGCTTCAAAGAAATATTCAATGCCAAAGGTAAAATGTAACAGAGGAGCTACTTCTGATGTGAAAGCAAGCTGTATACGTGGTGGCTCCATCGCAGTGATCAATGAAGTGAATGAACGTGTCAAAAAGACCATCCATAGATTCACACCATAAACTTGATGGACAGAAACGTGCATAAGAATTCAATCTCAGGATGTCTCAGTCTCAGACGTTCACAGAACAATACCGTTTAACAATCAAACAGTAGGCACATTCAAAGGTAGGCGGTATTACTTAAGATCGGAGCTAAATTCCTCCATTAACTTGGTGAGAGTGAAATTCCATTCTCAGACTGAACTTGCAGACTTGAGAGGTGTTATTTTGTTTGCTATGTGCTATAAAGTTGAAATTGTTGTTTCAGTATTTGATTGTCTGTGAGATTTTTAAAGAAACTGTCAAATCGAAGGCAGCTTCGATAATTCGCATTGAACAAGTACTGACTGGGAGAGGGTCTGCTAAAGGCGTGCAGAAGCATATCAGCCATGGGCGAATGGTGGATGAGCCGAATTTCCTAATTCTGTTTCTATTTCTTGTAGTCTAACGGTTGTCTGGCAGACAACTCTTCCCTGGGACTTCCATCGTTTCTGATGATTGACTTCCACTTGCCTGATGATGATCGGCAAAAACTCATTGGACCGAACATTCTGCTTCCGTGCTGTGTGACTCTGTGGGTCTGTTACATGTTCATGTCATCTAATTAACTGAGAGCATAAATGCACTGAAATTATACCTGTGTGAGGAAAGGTAGGTGAACAAACCTAAATACCCTTCCTCTGGTAACATATATGAAGACAGCACTGGACAATTTCAGTCAGACAACAACAAGTGGGCATTAAATACTGGCTTGGACTGTGACTCAACTCTCCCGTCAGTGAATCTAATAGAAATATTAGGATTTGATTGAGAAAAAGAAATTGCTCAGGTTTCCCCCAGTGTCACTGCGAGCTGGAACCAGGGGTCACAGTCTACGAACACAGGGTAGAGCGTTCAGCACTGAGATGATGAGAGAGTTTTCAAACAGTGACTGTGTCGTACACCGAAACGGTAAATTCTCCACCACCTGACACTGCCTGCCATGCTGTGTTCTTCCACCTTTCCTGTTTGTTTCTCTGTGCAGTTCTCTGGCACAATACAGAATCGATGTCAAATCAATCAATGCGCTCAAGAAGTAGACATGGGAATTTGTAAGGGCTATAAGGACGAAGGGGTACAGGAATAATGCAGAAATAAAATGCACTGAGGTAGAAGATCACTAATATTTTTGATATTTCCACGAATCTACGCTTCCTAAGTGCACACATCCCTGAGTATTTTAGTCATCATACCTGTGTGTAAACTGTGAGATACATGTCTTGAAAATGTTGGTTACGTGTGTTCAAGATTTTTAAAAACAAAGTTCAGTATTTTACAATCACTGGGATACCAAGGAAGGACATTTTCTTTGAGTTTCTTTAGCCATACATAACGTTTTAATGAGTTACTTTGTCAGATAGTCCGGGGCAGTTCACGAGTTTGCGGCAGCAATATCATTGAGTATTTTTTCCAGACATAACCGGGATTTGAAACTGAAGCATTGGATCTGGGAATCCGCAATGCATGTATTTATTTAAACGTCAAATGTCACCTCTAATGGTATTTTTTAATAAACATTGACCTTTGAAAATACGGATAGTTTTTTCCATGCAATGCAAAACGTAATTCCAAAAATAATATTAAAAATATGCAAAATCGAGATCAAATGTCCAATCAAACATCGAAGGAATATCTGCTGAAAGCATGTTTCTGCACAGACCGAGGGACCAAAATAATTCTCTGTTGGTAACATTGTGAAATTCAGGGTCAGCTACAAAGAGAGTCGGCTGAAATACATTTGTCATGTCCACTGTTCTTTTCTTCAAATAGTATGTTTTGTTTTCTTCCATAGAGATTTCCCCACGTTGTTTAGCTCTTCTCTGAATTTGTTCTGGGTTGCTGCATAAATGCATGGGTTCAGGAAACAACTCAACAACTTCAACATATTTCCTGTTTCAGTCGCGATGTCTTCAGGGATGTTAAAGTCACCACGATAGTAATTACCGTGTGACAGTCTGGTCTTGACCAAACTCACAGAAAAACAACTCAACAACTTCAACATATTTCCTGTTTCAGTCGCGATGTCTTCAGGGATGTTAAAGTCACCGCGATAGTAATTACTGTGTGACAGTCTGGTCATGACCAAACTCACAGAATATAGAACAATACAGCGCAGTACAGGCCCTTTGGCCCTCGATGTTGCGCCGATCCAAGCCCACCTAACCTATACTAACCCACTATCCTCCATATACCTATCCAATGCCCGCTTAAATGCCCATAAAGAGGGAGAGTCCACCACTGCTGCTGGCAGGGCATTCCATGAACTTACGACTCGCTGAGTGAAGAACCTACCCCTAACATCAGTCCTATATCTACCCCCCCTTAATTTAATAAAGAGGGAGAGTCCACCACTGCTGCTGGCAGGGCTTTCCATGAACTTACGACTCGCTGAGTGAAGAACCTACCCCTAACATCAGTCCTATATCTACCCCCCCTTAATTTAAAGCTATGCCCCCTTGTAATACCCGACTCCATACACGGGAAAAGGTTCACACTGTCAACCCTATATAACCCCCTAATCATCTTGTACACCTCAATCAAGTCACCCCTAAACCTTCTTTTCTCTAATGAAAACAGCCCCAAGTGTCTCAGTCTATCCTCATACGATCTTCCTTCCATACCAGGCAACATCCTGGTAAACCTCCTCTGCACCCGTTCCAGTGCCTCCACATCCTTCCTATAGTATGGCGACCAAAACTGCACACAATATTCCAGATGCGGCCGCACCAGAGTCTTATACAACTGCATCATGACCTCAAGACTCCGGAACTCAATTCCTCTACCAATAAAAGCCAGTACGCCATATGCCTTCCTCACCGCACTATTTACCTGGGTGGCAACTTTCAGAGATCTGTGTACATGGACACCAAGATCCCTCTGCTCATCCACAATACCAAGTATCCGACCATTAGCCCAGTACCCCATCTAAAGGCATCGAGAGCATTGATACATACCACATGCTCCTTCTCCAAGGACACCCTGCTTTATCCTCAATCATAGAATAGCCTTTATCCTCAATCATAGAATAGAATCCCAACAGTGTGGCATGAGAGAATTGACCCATCAAACCCCACCAACCATCCAAAGAGCATCCCACCTGGAGCACTCCATCCTTGTACCACTGCATTTCCCATGGCTGATCCACCTATTCTGCACAATCCTGGACACTGTGGACAATTTCGCACAAATGACCCACCTAACCCACAAATATTTGAACTGTGCAAGGAAACCAGAGCACCTGGAGGGGGCCCACACAATCATAGGGGAATGTGCAAACTCCACACTGGCTGTTGACCAAGGCTGGACTCCAATTTAAATCAAAACAGATGATCCCTGTGCATTGTCACATTGCTGTTTATTGGAGACATATTGCCCAGAGAGACATCTTGAGATTCAGAAAGAGACAATATAAATTCAGTCAACTCCTGCCGAGTTAATGTGATTAACAACAACATCAGTACTCCAACAGTGTCATCAGACCTCGTACCTACTCTATCATTTACGATTTTGAAACCATGGGAAGTTTGTTACCAGCTTCGATGACAGCCATAATGCTCTGACCACTTTGAGCCACTGCAAGTCAGTTCTAATAGATATCAATAGATTGAATCTAAACAGGATGCCCCACAACAGGAAGTGCTCTGACACTCAATGCCCGTAAGTCAAGGTCATTTTCCTAAAACCACTCACGTCTGGCAATAACATTGAAGATATTTTATACAGTAACCTTTCAGTCTCAATTGTCAGTTCCAGTCCACGAAGCAGCCAGTAACATGCACCAGTGAATTGAATACTAACAGCAGCATTGCCCTGGCAGGAGAGATTGAGGAGCTTGAAGCTGTCTTCTCTGGAGTATCTAAACATGAAACACTTCAAATGAACAAAAATCTTCAAGAGCTCGAGAGGATAGATACAGGAAGGATGTGCTCCTAGGCTGGTGTGCCTGGAATAAAATAAGCACTAACTACGGTATCTTTAACCAACATTCCCTTTAGCTGCATAAATGTTTAAG
>NW_025214656.1:3829-7967 GCF_004010195.1 Chiloscyllium plagiosum | reverse complement strand
CCGGAAAACACGATTAGAGACATCACGTACCCTTGCACCTGGGAGGCAACATACCAAACGTGAGTCTCTCTCGTTCCCACAAAACCTCCTATCTGTGCCCCGAACTAGCGAGTCCCCGATTACTACTGCTCTGCTCTTCTTCACCCTTCCCTTCTGAGTAACGGGGACAGGCTCCGTGCCAGAGACCTGAGCCCCGTTACTTACCCCTGGTAAGTCATCCCCCCCACAAGTATCCAAAACGGTATACTTGTTCTTGAGGGGAACGGCCGCAGGGGGTCCCTGCACTGGCTGCTTCCTCCCAGTCCCCCTCACTGTCACCCATCTCTCTGCCATCTTTGGAGTTACTACTTCCCTATAACTCTGATCTATGACCCCCTCTGCCTCCCGAATGATCTGAAGTTCATCCAACTCCAGCTCCAGTTCCCTAACACGGTCTTGGAGGAGCTGGAGGTGGGTGCACTTCCTGCAAGTGTAATCGGCAGGGACGTCGATGGCATCCCTCACCTCATACATGTTGCAGGAGGAACATTGCACTGCCTTCACTGCCATCCCTCTAAAGCTAACTTTTATTTAAAAAAAACTGGGTCTAAAGAATACAACAAGCAAAATTCAGCACTTACCTACTTACCACAACAGGTGTTATTATTAGGTTAGAGGAGGAGGGCGGGTGGGAGGCACTACTCGTGTAGTGCCTCGGGTTCCTCTCCTTCGCGCTTTTAAAGGGGGAAAAAACCTACCCAGGTAAGCTTACACTAACTGCTTCCGGGTCTCGGCTGCCCCTCTGGTCGTCGTCACTTCCCCCTGGTGCTCCCGCTCTTTCTGTGAAGAGAGAGTGAAAGAGAAAAAAAAACACCGCTGCCTGCTACCGGTAAGCACTTTTAAAACCAAACGGTCTTACCTTCGCTGCTGCTCGCACTGGAAATGACCGACGGCTTCGAAGGGTGAGTATAAATACTCACCGCTTTCCTTCCCGGCTGCCCCTCTGGTCGTCGTCACTTCCCCCTGGTGCTCCCGCTCTTTCTGTGAAGAGAGAGAGAAAAAAAAACACCGCTGCCCGCTACCGGTAAGCACTTTTAAAACCAAACGGTCTTACCTTCGCTGTGTCGACCAAAGCAATATGAAACTGCCTGATACCGAGAATAACAAAATTATGGTATTCCTCCGTTTGTCCATTCTGGAATTGCTTTGCCTCTCAGTTCTGTGACCCTGGAGTCCAATGCGAGTTCTATTCGCCACGACAAAACGGTGGATGGTTAGAGAATTAAAAAAGAAAATTAGGAGAAATGGAAGCCAAGCAACCCAGGTGCTGTAGAACCAAACAAAAGTTATCCCTGGAGATGAAGCAATGAAAGTTACACTTGACTGGCAGCCCCATTCAATTTTATAAATGATTTGCTCTGGTTCATATGCAAACAAAACCGGGATGTTCTTTAATAAGGTCAGAACGGAGACGATTATTAATATTGTAATTGCAGTTTTTTCAGTGCAATGTTTTGTCTTAAACTTCTGACAGCAGATCACCACAAATCTGTCAAATGTGAAGGAAACGGTGAACCAAACAGTTAGATCCAGACCGATGGTTATCATGTATATAATGAGCTTGCACACAGGTGTGTGGGACAAGAAGGAAAATGGGAAGTGATAACTCAAAATACGATACACTATAATACTGACTGGGAGAAGGTCTGCTAATGGCGTGCAGAAGCATATCAGCCATGAGCGAATGGTGGATGAGCCGAATTTCCTAATTCTGTTTCTATTTCTTGTCGTCTCACGGTTGTCTGGCAGACACCTCTTCCCTGG
Organism: Chiloscyllium plagiosum; assembly: GCF_004010195.1. Lineage (NCBI taxonomy): Eukaryota > Metazoa > Chordata > Chondrichthyes > Orectolobiformes > Hemiscylliidae > Chiloscyllium > Chiloscyllium plagiosum. The sequence continues at coordinate 6,164 of NW_025214656.1, read as the reverse complement.
GACTTCCATCGTTTCTGATGATTGACTTACATTTGCCTGATGATGATCGGCAAAAACTCATTGGACCGAACATTCTGCTTCCGTGCTGTGTGACTCTGTGGGTCTGTTACATGTTTATGTCATCTAGTTAACTGAGAGCATAAGTGCACTGAAATTGTACCTGTATGAGGAAAGGTGGGTGAACAAACCTAAATACCCTTCCTCTGGTAACAGAAATGAAGACAGCACTGGACAATTTCAGTCAGACAACAAGTGGGCATTAAATACTGGCTTGGACAGTGACTCAACTCTCCCCTCGTTGAATCTAATAGAAATATTAGGATTTGATTGAGAAAAAAAAATTGCTCAGATTTCCCCCAATGTCACTGCGAGCTGGAACCATGGGTCACAGTCTACGGACACAGGGTAGAGCATTCAGCACTGAGATGATGAGAGAGTTTTCAAACAGAGACTGTGTAGTACACCGAAACGTTAAATTCTCCACCACCTGACACTGCCTGCCATGCTGTGTTCTTCCACCTTTCCTGTTTGTTTCTCTGTGCAGTTCTCTGGCACAATACAGAATCGATGTCAAATCAATCAATGCGCTCAAGGAGTAGACATGCGTATTTGTAAGGGCTATAAGGACGAAGGGGTACAGGAATAATGCAGAAATAAAAAGCACTGAGGGAGAAGATCACTCATATTTTTGATATTACCACGAATCTAAGTGCACTCATCCCTGACTATTTTAGTCATCCTACCTGTGTGTAAACTGTGAGATACATTTATTGAAATTGTTGGTTACGTGTGTTCAAGATTTTTAAAAACAAACTTCGGTATTTTACAATCACTGGGATACCAAGAAAGTACATTTTCTTTGAGTTACTTTAGCCATACATAACGTTTTAATGAGTTACTTTGTCAGATAGTCCAGTGCAGTTCAAGAGTTTGCGGCAGCAATATCATTGAATATTTTTTCCAGACATAACCGGGATTTGAAACTGGAGCATTGGATCTGGGAATCCGCAATGGATGTATTTATTTAAACGTCAAATGTCACCTGTAATGGCATTTTTAAATAAGCATTGACCTTTGAAAATACGGTTAGTTTTTCCATGCAATGCAAAACGTTCATCCAAAAATAATATTAAAAATATGCAAAATCGAGATCAAATGTCCAATCAAACATCGAAGGAATATCTGCTGAAAGCATGTTTCTGCACAGACCGAGGGACCAAAATAATTCCCTGTTGGTAACATTGTGAAATTCCGGGTCAGCTACAAAGAGAGTCGGCTAAAATACATTTGTCATGTCCACTGGTCTTTTCTTCAAAAATATATTTTGTTTTTTGTCATGTCCACTGGTCTTTTCTTCAAAAATATATTTTGTTTTCTTCCATAGAGATTTCCCCACCATCTTTAGCTCTTCTCTGAATTTGTTCTGGGTTGCTGCATAAATGCATGGGTTCAGGAAACAACTCAACAACTTCATTTCCAGTGCGAGCAGCAGCGAAGGTAAGACCGTTTGGTTTGAAAAGTACTTACCTGTAGCGGGCAGCGGTGTTTTTTTTTCTCTTTCACTCTCTCTTCACAGAAAGAGCGGGAGCACCAGGGGGAAGTGACGACGACCAGAGGGGCAGCCGGGAAGGAAAGCGGTGAGTATTTATACTCCCCCTTCGAAGCCGTCGGTCATTTCCAGTGCGAGCAGCAGCGAAGGAAAGACCATTTGGTTTTAAAAGTACTTACCGGTAGCGGGCAGCGGTGTTTTTTTTCTCTTTCTCTCTCTCTTCACAGAACGAGCGGGAGAACCAGGGGGAAGTGACGACGACCAGAGGGGCAGCCGGGAAGGAAAGCGGTGAGTATTTATACTCACCCTTCGAAGCCGTCGGTCATTTCCAGTGCGAGCAGCAGCGAAGGTAAGACCATTTGGTTTTAAAAGTACTTACCGGTAGCGGGCAGCGGTGTATTTTTTCTCTTTCTCTCTCTCTTCACAGAACGAGCGGGAGCACCAGGGGGAAGTGACGACGACCAGAGGGGCAGCCGGGAAGGAAAGCGGTGTGTATTTATACTCACCCTTCGAAGCCGTCGGTCATTTCCAGTGCGAGCAGCAGCGAAGGTAAGACCGTTTGGTTTTAAAAGTACTTACCGGTAGCGGGCAGCGGTGTTTTTTTTTCTCTTTCACTCTCTCTTCACAGAAAGAGCGGGAGCACCAGGGGGAAGTGACGACGACCAGAGGGGCAGCCGGGAAGGAAAGCGGTGAGTATTTATACTCACCCTTCGAAGCCGTCGGTCATTTCCAGTGCGAGCAGCAGCGAAGGTAAGACCGTTTGGTTTAAAAAGTACTTACCGGTAG
>NW_025214656.1:0-1166 GCF_004010195.1 Chiloscyllium plagiosum | reverse complement strand
GTTAGGTTCTTCACTCAGCGAGTCGTAAGTTCATGGAATGCCCTGCCAGTAGCAGTGGTGGACTCTCCCTCTTTATGGGCATTTAAGCGGGCATTGGATAGGTATATGGAGGATAGTGGGTTAGTATAGGTTAGGTGGGCTTGGATCGGCGCAACATCGAGGGCCAAAGGGCCTGTACTGCGCTGTATTCTTCTATGTTCTATGTTCTATAAGTAGAATGCGGGCCATAACGCCAGTGCTTCACTGGAGGCTCACTGATTATGTTACCTCATATGGTGAGGAAACGTTTAAAAACCAACAAAGCGAGCAAAGTTACATCCAGTCATCTCATAGTGATTGCGGACATGATCATGAAGGCAATAGTTGACCAGTTCATGCTGCAAAAACAACAAAATAATTCTCTGTCTGGCAATCGACACAGCATCCCAAATATTTGCTACAACGGTTTGAGCTGATAATTAGTACATACTAAGTCCATAGGTTTGCAGGAAATATAAACTAGAATAGACGATGCTGTTTCTAAAGCCGACTCAGACATGCAACAGGAACATGATCGACCCAATGTTGTTCCATTCCTGCGTCTTCCCATAATGAATGATTCCCTTCCTGATCAGAAAATATCTATCTCAGCCTGAAATAGAGCAATGGGTTCTGACCCACAGCTGTCTGTGGCAAGGGGTCCCGAGCCATAATCCTTTGGGCGGCACGGTGGCACAGTGGTTAGCACACTGCTGCCTCACAGCATCATGAAACCCGGGTTCGATTCCCGCCTCAGGCGACTGACTATGTGGAGTTTGCACATTCTCCCCGTGTCTGCGTGGGTTTCCTCCGGGTGCTCCGGTTTCCTCCCACAGTCCAAAGATGTGCAGGTCAGGTGATTCGGTTATGCGAAATTGCCCGTAATGTTAGGCGGGTCGGTGTGGACTTGTTGGGCCCCAAGGGCCTGGTCCCACGCTGTAAGTAATCTAATCTAAGATAAACTTGCATCTTCTCTGAGTCTCAAATTGAATTGCCTTCCTTCTGATCCAGTATCATTTGATTCGAGAGTCTCCGATGAAGGGAAACCTGTTTTCAGCATTTAGTTCGTCAAGTCCCTTCAGAATTCTGCATATTTCGGTGACTTCACTTCTCAGAATTCTAAATATCTAGGAGTAGATTCCGAACTA
>NW_025214655.1:38442-48121 GCF_004010195.1 Chiloscyllium plagiosum | reverse complement strand
TACCTTCCAGCCCAACCCCTTCCCAATTATCTCTCAGCCTGCCCCACATCCCTGATAGAACATCTAGAACATAGAACACATCATCCTAGGAAAAAGACTTTCACTGTCTACCCTATTGAATCCTCTGATCATCTTGTATGTCTCTATCGAATCGCTGAAGAACAGCTTATGCTCAAAATGTCAACTCTCCTGCTCCTCGGATGCTGCCTGACCAGCTGTGCTTTTGCAACACCACACTCTTCAACTCTGATCTCCAGCATCTGCCGTCCTTACTTTCTCTCCAGAGATAAGATGATTCAAACTGCAAATATATATGGTGGTCCTCAGGAGCCACTGAAATTCTTTAAACTGTGGCTTTTAAAAAATACACATTCATAAAAGAATCATAATATTGACATGCCTGAATCAATGTGATACTGGTTACACGTTTCTTGTTTAAATTTTCTCGAAGGAGCATAACTCCTGCTTTTTCCACATAATTCAGACTATTCCCCCCACCAGTAATGCTATCCTGTAATCTTGTCAAAGGCCCAACAGGTACTAAAGTCTGCCACATTTGAGCACAGTAGTTCAACCTAATCAGTCCTTTAAGTTTTACTAGAACTTCCCTGTTCTGGCCTTCTATTCTTCTGATAAAGCCAAGAATCCCACCTTCAAAAACCAGCAGATTTTTGGGTCTCTCTACTCCATTCACATTTATACCATTTAGTTCATATTTGCACTCCTCATTGTGTACTACAACACACTTCCATTTCACTGCGCAAATTTCATCTGTAATGTGCCTGCCCATTTCACCAGTCTACATCTTCCTGAATTATGTTATGCACATCATGTATCACATTTCTAGACCGCAGAGAAACACCCTCCAGTCTGAAAAGCAGACACTGACATTGACTACTTGCTGCTTTACCCTTAAAAAGAGCTTTCTATCTATATGGTCACTAACCCTTTAAGCCAATTGACTTCAATTTTGCTAACAATTCAGTTATTGTAATACTTTATTCAACACCTTTTCAAATCCTATAACATGTTCATCTTTCCATTAACTTCAGTCAAACTAGTCAAACAATTTGCAAGCAAAAAAATCTGTTGACTTTATTAACCCAATGTCTCTCAAAGTTACTGATCAACATTAATGCTATAGTAGCTGGGTTTATTGCCCTCCCTTGTTTTGCAAGGAAATAACATTAAGAGTAAGCGAGTACTGCAGATGCTGGACTTCAGAGTCAAAAAGTGTGACTGCATCCAAGGAGCACGTCAGACTGCATCCAAGGAGCAGGTGAAATCGACATTTCGGGCATAAGCCCTTCATCAGGGATTGCGGGTTTGGAGATTGGTTGGGGGGGGGGGGGGGGTGGTAACTGGAAAGGCGGCGATAGGTAGATGCAGGTGGCGGAGTCATAGTGATAGGTCAGGGGGAAGAGCGGAGTGGATAGGTGGGAAGGAAGACGGACAGTTCAAGATGGCAGCGCTGAGTTAGAGGGTTGTCTCTGGGATGGGTAGGCATCAAAAAAAACTGATGAAGTCAATTTTGATGCCACGTGGTTGGAGGGTCCCAAGGCAGAAGATGAGGCATTCTTCCTCCAGTTGGCGGGTGTCTTAGATTTGGCAGTGGAAGCAGTCCAGGACTTGTATGCCGTTGGGGAGTGGGAGGGGGAGCTGAAGTAGTTTGTCGCAGGGCAGTGGGGTTGTTTCATGCATGTCTCCCAAAGATGTTCCCTGAAACGTTCTGCGAGTTAGCGCCCTGTCTCCCCAGCATAGACAAGCCATATCAAAAACAACGGACACAGTAGACAAGGTGTTTGCGGGTGCAGAAAAATCTATGCCAGACATAAAAAGACCCTTTGGGTACTTGGACAGAGGTGAGGTATGGGCACAGGTTTTACATCTCTTGTGACAGCAAGGGAAGCTGCCTGGTATGGAGGGTAGGTTGGCGTGGGCTCATGGACCTGATGAGGACGTCACGAAGGGAATGGTCTAAACAATGTGGATAGGGTGAAGAGAGAAATATACCTCTAGTGGTGGGGTCTGATTGTAGGTGGTAGAAGATAATGCACTGTATCTGGAGATTATTGGGGTGGAAGGTGAGGACCAGGGATTGGAGGGGTAGGGTAAAAGGTCAGAGGTGCAGGAAATTAGCACTCCATTAAAGACCATTTGATCGTGGAGGAACCTTTTGGGAAGAAGTCACAACACAGAAACAGATAAGTCAATAGTTATAAGTATGGCCTTGCTGTAAATGTACAACAGTGAGTAGAATGGGTTCTTTATTGATTATGTTTTATTGAAATATGTCTCTGAAGTAATAAGTATTAAGTTAGCCTGGAGCAGTGTTTTATAGAGATACACAACGTTGCTATTTTCTTGGTCTGTAGATTGAAAGAAGCAAAAAAATGGCCTTCAGTACAATGATATACTCTTCTTGTCGGATGTGGAAGTTTAGGGAGAGTTGGTGTTACCGAGGAATATATCTGCAACGAATACCGGTGATTGCATAACTTATCAGATCTAATGGATGGGTTGGAGCGACGGTTAGAGGCAATGAGGAATTTACAAGAACAAGGGGATGTGATGGATGGCAGTTTTAGGAGGGAAGAAAAGCCGCAGATATAATCGCCTAGATGGGTTAAGTCCAGGAAAGGTAAGGAATCTTCTGTGGCTATCCTCATTTCAAACAAGTATGCTGCTTTGGAAAATGTAGGGAATGACAGATTCTCAGGGCAATGTAGCATGAACAGCCAAATTTCTGTACCAAGACAGGCTCTAACTTAATGAAGGGAATGTCAGGTTTCAAGTAATCGATTGTGTTAGGGGACTCTAATCAGACGTACAGACAGACGTTTCTGTGGCCAGCAGTGAAAAATCAGATTGGCGTGTTGTAAGGGTAGGATTAGAAGGATAGAGCAGATGAATGTGTGGCTGAGGAGCTGGTGTATGGGAGGAGGAATCAAATTTTTGGATCATTGGAATCTCTTCTGGGGCAGAAGTGACCCTGTACAAGGACAGAATGCACCTGAATTGGAAGGGGACTAATATACTGGCAGGGAGATTTGCTAGAGGTGCTCAGAAGGATTAAAACTAGTTAAGGTTGGTGGTGCTGGTGGTGGGGGGGGGGAAGGAGGAAGAGTGGAGATAGTGAGGAAAGAGATCAATCAGAGACTAGTACGGTTGAGAAAAGAAGTTAGACAAATACTCAGGGACAAAGCACAGACGAGGTAGAACTGATAAATTAAACTGCATTTATTTCAATGCAAGCAGCCTAACAGGGAAGGCAGATGAAATCAAGGCAGGTTTAGGAACATGGGACTGCGATATCATAGCCATTTCAGAAACATGGCTCAAGGACGAACAGGACTGGCAGCTTAATGTTCCAGAATACAAATGCTACAGGAAGGATAAAAAGGGGCAAGGAGGAAGGGGGTGTGGTATTTTTGATAAAGGATAATGTTACAACTGTACTTCGGGAAGGTATTCCCGGAAATACCCCTAGGGAAGTTATTGGGCGGAACGAGACGAAAGGGGCGATCACCTTATTGGGATCATATTATTGACCCTGTAATAGTCAGCGCGAAATTGAGAAACAAATTTGTAAGAAGATATTAGTTATCTGTCAGAATAATAGGGTGGTTATAGTCAGGGATTTTAACTTTCCAAACATAGTCCGGGAATGCCATAGTGTTGAGTTTAGATGGAAAGGAATTTGTTTAGTGTGTACAAGAAACTTTTCTGATTCAGTATGTGGATGTACCTACTTGAGAAGGTACAAAACTTAACCTACTCATGCGAAATAAGGCAGGGCAGGTGACTGAGGTGTCAGTGGGGGAGCACTTTAGGGCCAGAGACCATAATTCTATTAGTTTTAAAATAGTGACAGAAAAGGATAGACCAGATCTAAAAGTTGGAAGTTCTAAACTGAAGGAAAGCTAATTTTGATGGTATTCAGCAAGAACTTTCAAAACCTGATTGGGGGCAGATGTTCACAGATAAAGGCACGGCTGGAAAATGGGAAGCCTTCAGAAACGAGGTAACGTCTATGCTTTGTCTCTGACTATTTGTCTCGCTTCTTTTCTCAACTGTACCGGCTTCAGATTGATTTCTTTCTTCAGTATCTCCCTCGGTTCCCTTCCTCCTCACCCCCCAACCTTACTAATTTTAATCCTCCATGAGCATCTCTAGCAAATGTCCCTGCCAGTATATTGCACCTGAATTGGAAGTCCCCTTCCAATTCAGGTGCAATCTGTCCTTCTTGTACAGGGTCACTTCTGCCCCAGATGATCCAAAAATGTGAATCCTCCTCCTACACCAGCTCCTCAGCCATGCATTCATCTGCTCTATCCTCCTATTCCTACCCTCACTCACTCGTAGCACTGGAAGTAATCCAGATATTACTACTCTCGAAGACCACCTTTTTTAATTCCTGCCTAACTTTCTCTATTCTCCCTTCAGAAATGAGATAACTAGATTCCAGAGACAGAATATTTCTGTTAGGGTGAAAGGAAAAGCTGATAGGTGTAGGGAATGCTGGGATGACTAGAGAAAATGAGGTTTTGGTTAAGAAAAAATAAGCAAGCATGTCAGATATGTATATCACAAGATATATCGAGTGAATCCTTAGAAGAATGTAAAGGCAATAGGAGTATACTTGAGGAGGATATCAGGAAGACAAAAAGGGGATATTAGATAGCTTCGATAAATAGTGTTAAGGAGAATCCAAAAAGTGTTTTTACAAATACACTAAGGACAAAAGGGTAACTAGGGAGAGAATAGGGCCCCTCAAAGATCAGCAAGGCAGCCTGTGTGTGGAGCCGCAGGAGATGGTGGAAAGATACTAAACGAGTATTTTGTATCAGTGTTTATTGTGGAGAAGGTCACGGAAGATACAGAATGTAGGGAAATAGATGATGACATCTTGAAAAATGTCTATATTACGGAGGAGGAAGTCTTGAAATGCATAAAGTGGATAAATTCTCAGAAGCAGATCAGGTATACCCCTAGAACTCAGTGGGAAGCTAGGGGAGTGATTGCTGGGCCCCTTGCTGAAATATTTGTATCATCGATAGTCATAGGTAAGCTGCCAGAAGACTGGAAGTTGGTTAACATGGTACCACTATTAAGGAAGGTGGTAAGGACAAGCCAGGGAAGTATAGACTGGTGAGCAAGTTGTTGGAGGGAATCCTGAGGCACAGGATTTACATGAATTTGGAAAGGCATAAACTGATTAGGGATAGTAAAATTGGCTTTGTGTGTGGGAAATCATGTCTCACAAATCTGACTAAGTTTTTTGAAGAAACATAGAGGCGGACATCTATATGGACTTCAGTGAGGTGATCGACAAGGTTCCCCATTGGAGACTGGTTAGATCTCATGGAATACAGGGAGAACTAGTCATTTGGATACAGAATTGGCTCAAAGGTAGAGGACAGAGGATGGTGGTGGAGGGTTGTTTTTCAGACAGGAGGCCTGTGGCCAGGGGAATGCCACAAGGATCGTTGCTGGGTCCAATACTTTGTAATTTACAAAAATGATCTGGATGTGAACATAGGAGCTATTGTTAGTAAGTTTGTAGATGACACCAAAATCGGAGGTGTAGTGGACAGCAAAGAAAGTTACCTCAGATTATATTAGGATCTTGATCAAATGGGCCAATGGGCTGAGGAGTGGCAGATGGAGTTTAATTTAGATAAATGTGAGGTGCTGCATTTTGGGAAAGAAAATCTTAGCGGGACTTGTACATTTAATGGTAAGGTCCTGGGGAGTGCTGCTGAATAAAGAGACCTTGAAGTGCAGGTTCATAGCTCCTTGAAAGTAGTGTCGCAGGTAGATAGGATAGTGAAGACAGTGTTTGGTATGCTTTCCTTTATTGGTCAGAGTATGGAGTACAGGAGTTGAGAGGTCATGTTACAGCTGTACAGGACATGGGTTAAACCCCTTTTGGAACATTGTGTACAATTCTGGTCTCATTCCTTTCAGAAGGATGCTGTGAAGCTTGAAAGGTTCAGAAAAGATTTAAAGATCTTGCCAGGGTTGGAGGTTTTGAACTATAGGGAGATTGAATAGGCTGGGATTTTTTCCCTGGAGCAACAGAGGCTGAGGGGTGACCTTATAGAGGTTTATAAAATCATGAAGTGCATGGACAGGGTAAATAGACAATGTCTTGTCCGTGGGGTGGGGGAGTTCCAGAACTAGAGGGCATAGGTTTAAAGTGAGAGGGGAAAGATATGAGAGACCTAAAGGGGCAATCTTTTCACACAGAGTGGTGCGTGTATGGAATGAGCTGGCTGAGGGAGTGGTGGAGGCTAGTACAATTACAACATTTAAAAGGCATCTGGATGGGTATACTAGAGTAGGATTTGGAGGGATATGGGCCAGGTGCTGGCAAGTGGAACTAGATTAGGTTGGGATATCTGGTCGGCATGGATGAGTTGAATCAAAGGGTCTGTATATGCTGTACATCTACAACTAAGCTGACGAAATGTGCTCCCATTATTGATCACGTGGGAGGGGAAATTGCAGTCCTTGAAATAGGAGCCCATCTGGGATGTCCTAGAGTAGAATTGCTCCTCCTCAGAGCAGATATGGCAGAGGCAATTTTGACTAACGGTCACATTTTTTACAGGAGGCGGTGGGAGATGGTGTAGTCCAGGTAGCTGTGGGAGTCGGTGGGTTTGAAATAGATGTCCGTGTTGAGTCAGTCACCAGAAAAGTCCAGAAGGGGAGGTAAGTATTAGAAATCATCCAGGTGAACGTGAGATCAAGGTGGAAGGTGTTAGTGAAGTTGATGAACTGTTCAACTCATGGGACCATAACGTAGGACAGATAGTCAATGTATTGGAGGGAAAGGTGGGGGAGTGCTATGGCCAGTATATCTGCAGAAGATGGTGTGTTCTACATATCCTATCAAAGATACAGGCACATCTGGGTCCCCATATGGGTGTCCTTGGCTATCCCTTTGAATCTTGCCACTCCCTTCAATGGAAAGGAAATAACATTGTCAATACTTCAGTCCTCTGGATTATCCTATCCATGAAGCCGTAGGCTTCAGAATGTCAACTTTCCTTCCCAATGCATGTAACTCAAACTAGGTAGCTGTCATACTTTAAAGGAGTACCAATAACTTGGTTGTGTCTCCTCTATTTTTATCTTTTCTAACACTGGTTCTGCCCTCTCATTTACAGTTACATTGCATTGGTCTTCAGTAACAAACAGTATGTTACCAAAGTACTCATTTAAGACCTTAGGTAGGCCCTCTTCACTTAAAAGAATAACTCATTCCTGTTGCTCTGTAAAACATTTGTTTTTATTTACATTATCTGCTAAATAAGTCAACATTACTTGTTACAACACAGATTTAAAAAAACCCTGCTAATTTAAACCTGCAACACAAAATGATTTAACCTGTGCTGTAATCTGTTAAAATTAAAGACAAAACACTATCCCAAAAGTCACGGAAGTAAAAACTAATATATTTTTTATTTTTTTAAAAAGTCTAACAGAATAATTAAACTATTTACAACTCATTTATCTAAAGCTATCTTTTACCTTCCCCCTGACAACATTAGCCCGAAAAGTCCCCGATTAAGATTTACAGAAAATTTCAAATTTCAAAACAAGCCAGCTGTTGAATCTTCTCTTGGTATCTTCCTCTGTAGATTTGCTCTCCAAGTTGGTGTCAATCTTTTTTCCGGTGCAAACTCCTTCACCAGACAGGTACCTCTCAGTTCTTACTCGCAGCCTACATCGGTTGGTCTTTTGGCAGTTCCCCAATGGTTCAATTTGTTTAATATTTATACCCCAAAGCATTGGTATCGCTTCATTGGTTTTAATACTGTCAAAATAACAAATTCAAACTTGATTGGGAGTTTAGTATTTTGGGGCACAATTTAAACTGATTGGCCGAATTTGAATTAGTTTTTTGTCTCATAGCAACCCACGTATTGCTAGCTGCTGGATCAAATGTTACATTGTAAATTTTCTAGTACTGTGTGCCTCTAAGACCTTGCTAGCTTTCAGCGCTAAGGTACAGTACCCCGACACCTTCATAACACTTCTAAAGAGGATTTTCATCTACCAAATAGCAGGATGTCAGCACTGTAATGATTGTTGCTGTGGATATGTTGACACTTTGTAATTATTAGCCAAAGCACCCCACATAACTCAATTACCATTTTCTGGTCACCTTTTCACATTCTACTGCAGTAGATAGAGATCGTGGAAAATAATCAATGCTGTGTACTTATTACTAATAGAAGGAAGTTCCATTATTGCTATTTCTAAAATATTTTGTAGTATGAATTACTGTACCCGCTTTTATCTAGGTCCCTAAGACTGGACTGAATTTCAGAGAGACTCAAGGTGCTGTACAAAATACAAGCGAGACCATATCTGCAGTGCTGAGAGAAGTTTTGGTACCTTTATTTAGAAGATAGGATTTCATTGAAGGCAATTCAGAGAAGGCTTACCAGGATGATCTTTGGAATGGAGGGATTGTCTTATGAGCAAAGCTTAAATAGGTTAAAACTCTACTCAAATGGTGTTTAAAAAGAACAAAAGTTGAAACTAAGAATGTGTTATTTAAAAACAGGCCTGAAAGGATGCCTCCCCTTATGAGAGTGTCTAGGACCAGGGGTCATAGCATCAGAATTAAGGGGTACCAATCTTAAGATGGAGAAGAGGAGAAATTTCTTCTTTCAGAGGGTTGGGAGTTTTTGGAACTCTCTGCCACAGAAAACTACTTTTTTGTGGGAATGGTGTCCTTGTGTATATTAAGGCTGAGAGATAGATTTTTGATCAGTTAGGGATTTCGAGCATTACAGAAAAATGACAGGAAAGTGAACGTGAGGAGGAGTGAAACATACTACTCCTGTTCCCATTTCTTATTACTCTTATAGGATCACTGCAGTCAGTTTAGCTTGGATTCAAATTCAGGAAAAAAAAAATGAAAGCACGGTACCCTGACTATTCATCCTACATTTTATTTTCGATTTCAAACTAGGCTCTCCATTCTGGGAAAAAATATATCAAAAGTGTGGAAAAACAATTCCTGTCTGCTTAAACGTAAGTTAATGTAATTATTACATATGGTTATGAAAACTTCATATTGTGTCGACTATTGATAAATTTATTGCATTCTTTTTCAAAGAGGTAAAAGATGATAATGAAATTTTCTTTTCTTAAAAAAGCAAGGTTTTTCTTGGTAATCACGTCTCTTACTGGAGACCACCTCCCTTGACTTAGAACTCTCAGGTTCCAGACTCTGCTTTTGACATTGGTTGGAGTAGTTTGCAATAAGTCTGAAGATTGATCTAAATTGGAATGATTCTATTGTTTCTTAAAGTAGTTGCAGGTTCAAAGTATTTATCAACGTTTCTTGCTGAGGCACCAGCAGCAACTATGTGTTTAACATTAGTTACGGGCAGAATGTCAAACTGACTACATCGGAACAACTCAGCCTTTGTTTTTGGTCTTCAAAAGATGCTGGGAAGTTTTGATCTTAAAAAGTGAATTTCTATAAAGAAAGCCCATTCCCATTACATCAGATGTGCTCATTAACCTATATTAACCAATTTCTGGATTTCCACTGATGAAATTTTATAATAAACCAAGAAACCTGGTTGATGTCTTAAAACATAGGATTGCCACAATGGAGAGCTGGGCAAAATGTTTGCACCTATATTGTTAT
>NW_025214655.1:28603-37896 GCF_004010195.1 Chiloscyllium plagiosum | reverse complement strand
GGCGGCACGGTGGCACAGTGGTTAGCACTGCTGCCTCACAGCGCCTGAGACCCAGGTTCACTTCCCGCCTCAGGCGACTGACTGTGTGGAGTTTGCACGTTCTCCCCGTGTCTGCGTGGGTTTCCTCCGGGTGCTCCGGTTTCCTCCCACAGTCCAAAGATGTGCAGGGTCAGGTGAATTGGCCATGCTAAATTGCCCGTAGTGTTAGGTAACGGGTAAAGGTAGGGGTATGGGTGGGTTTCGCTTCGGCGGGTCGGTGTGGACTTGTTGGGCCGAAGGGCCTGTTTCCACACTGTAATGTAATCTAATCTAATCTAATCTTAAAGAAACTTGAAAACATTATGAAACCAGGTTATGAAGCAGTCTTGCTTTAATGTAATACGAATTTGATAAATTCCTCCAAGACCCAATAAACAGAAAATTCAGCCACCTTGTGCAAATTACCCATTTTGTGCTCAATTCAAATGCAGGAGGCAGAAGTCTGCAGAACTCACTACTTTGGGCAAAGCTCCTCAGAATTGGATGTCTGATCTCCCAAATGCTAATTCAGGAGAAACTGTGCCTAAGATCCACACGTGAAGTGTTATATCTTGCAAAATATTCTGAACAGTATTTTGCATTGTAAAGATGATAACATTAAGCCAATCAGCACTGCTTACAACTCCCAAAATCTTGGTGGACCAATACAAACAGGGGACTAGCAAAGAGTATAAAATGAGAAAACAAATGGACAAAAAAAAGGGACACAGACTGCCTTCTTTTGATTTTAACAACTTTATCACCCTGGGATTTACCTTTGATTAGAAAAGGCAACTAGGCAGTTATATAGACAGTTATAAAGACAGGTTTGTTTAAAAACTGGGTTTTAAATTGCCGACCAATGAGAGAAAAATACTTTTTAAAACCAAGGACTGCTGGATGATTGTTGCATGTTTTGAAATCAAGTAACCTAATCATTGCAAGTGTGGTTTACAGAGCTGCTTGGTCAAGCAGCAACTGAAGTATACCCACAAGCTGCAGCCCAAGGTCGTGCATAAAGGGATCTTTGGTTGGCCAGCAGCTGATAACTAGTCACTAGTCCATAGACATGACAAAGAAAACCTTGGTTCTCACACAGCTCAACAACCTGGGACTATGAACAAGATAATAAGAAGGCTTCAGATCAATTTCCAGTTCAGGACCTCTCTGCCCTCTAAACAGAAAGCAATTCAAGGTTCAAGAAACCAGTTTCTTTCCTTTAGTAGTTACTGTAAGCTGTTTTGAACGGATGTGAAAAACCTTTAACTAAATCAACCACCCATCAGTTCCTTTTGCAGACCATTGGAAGCATCAGATAACGACAACCAATCAGCACTGTACTCTGCTAAATTTGAGTCTGTTAAACTGAATCTTGTTAATTTATTGATTACAACTTGCATAAGCAGAGACAAAGTTAAAGTTAGAAAAACCAAATTCACAACTATTTTATTAAAATAGGACGAAGGGTCAGGTGATATGTTTCTGCACGATGTGGGAGCTGATGGATCCCATTGCAGTTCCCAGTGACCATGTCTGTAGTAAATGTTGGTTGCTGAAAGAACTCTGGCTCAAAGTTAATAAGTTGGAGTCTAAGCTTCAAACATTGTGAAAGATCCGGGGGACAGTTACCTGGATTCTGTGTTTCAGGAAACAATCACACTCCTTAGACTAACTCGAATTCAGCCAGTAGTCAGGGACAGGATGGTGTGGTTGTGAGTGAGGCAGGTAGAGGGCTCTAGGAGGTAGAGTTGAAGGAGCCACAGCCCATCCTTGTCCAACAGGTTCAAGAATTTTGCTCCGTGTGAACGGGAATAGGGATAGCAGCGCCACGGTGCAGGGAGTCATTCAAGTGTGGTGGGGAGAACAGAAAGGTTGTTCTAATTAGGGATAGTATAGTTAAAGGCATAGACACTGTTCTGTGACCAGGATCAAGAGTCCCAAAGATTGGTGTTACCTGCTTGGTGCTCGAGTTTGGGATCTCTCAGCTAGGCTGCAGAGGAACTTAGAGGGTAAAAATCCAATGACATAGATAAAACTAGGGCACAGGTTCTTTAAGGTAGTATGAACAGCTTGTATCTAAATTAAACAGCAGAACCTGGATTACTACCTGAGCCACGAGCTAATTGGTTGAGGCTCAATAAGATTATAGCTGAAAATGTGTTGCCTGAAAAGCACAGCAGGTCAGGCAGCATCCAAGGAACAGGAGAATCGACGTTTCGGGCATAAGCCCTTCATCAGGAATAAAGGCAGAGAGCTTGAAGCGTGGAGAGATAAGCTAGAGGAGGGTAGGGCTGGGGAGAAAGTAGCATTGAGTATAATAGGTGAGTGGGAGGAGATGAAGGTGATAGGTCGGGGGCGGGGGGAGGGTGGAGTGGATAGGTGGAAAAGAAGATAGGGAGGTAGGACAAGTCATGGGGACAGTGCTGAGCTGGAAGTTTGGAACTAGGGTGAGGTGGGGGAAGGGGAAAATGAGGAAACTGTTGAAATCCACACTGATGCCCTGGAGTTGAAGTGTTCCGAGACGGAAGATGAGGCGTTCTTCCTCCAGGCGTCTAGTGGTGAGTGAGGGAGGAGGTGTGGGCGCAGGTTTTGCAGTTCCTGCGGTGGCAGGGGAAGGTGCCAGGATGGGAGGGTGGGTTGTAGGGAGGCGTGGACCTGACCAGGTAGTCACGGAGGGAACGGTCTTTGCGGAAGGTGGAAAGGAGTGGGGAGGGAAACATATCCCTGGTGATGGGGTCTTTTTGGAGTTGGCAGAAATGTCAGCGGATGATTTGGTTTATGCGAAGGTTGGTCGGGTGAAGGTGAGCACCAGGGGCGTTCTGTCCTTGTTACAGTTGGAGGGGTGGGGTCTGAGGGCGAAGGTGCGGGATGTGGACGAGATGCGTTGGAGGGCATCTTTAACCACGTGGGAAGGGAAATTGCAGACTCTAAAGGAGGCCATCTGGTGTGTTCTGTGGTGGAACTGGTCCTCCTGGGAGGGGTTCATTTATAGGGGAAATTTGAAAACCCAAATTAAAAGGAGGTGGTGGTAAAAATGTGGAACTTAGGAGAGGTTATCAAAATCTCCTGCACAAATAAATAAAGGACAAGTGTACAGAAAGGGTTAACAAACTTCAAGCACACTGGACAAACAAATGACAAATCAGAAGGGCAGTTAATACAGGACTGAAGGTGTTATATCTAAATGCACACAGTACAAGGTAAATGAGCTTGTGGCACATATTGAAATTGGCTAGGTTTGACATGGTGGGCATCACAGACATGTCTGCAAGGGGATCAGGATTGGGAGCTGAATATTCAAGGACATCCTATCGAAAAGATAGGCAGGTGGGCAGAGGAGGTGGGGTTGCCTTATTAGTAAAAGTTAAATTAAATCAAATAGTAAGAAACAAAGTAGGGTCAGGTGGTGTAGAATCTGTGGGGGTAGAATTGAGGAACCACAAAAGGTGAAAAAAAACATTGTTCAAGTTATGTACAGGCTTCCAAACAGTAGTCAGAAGCTGGGGTGCAAGATATACCAGAAGATAGAAAAGTTGTGTAGGAAAGGCAAAGTCAGTGATCCTGGGGGATTTCAATAAGCAGGTGGACTGGGAAAAATCATGTTAGTTGCGGATTGCACAAAAATGGAATTTGTGGAAAGTCTACAAGATAGCTTGTTGGAGTAGCTTGTGTTACAGCCCTCGAGGGAACAGACAAGGCTGGATATGGTGTTGTGCAATAAGCAGACTTGATAAGGGAGCTGAAGAAACCCTTAGGAGGCAGTCATTATAATATGATTAAATTTACTCTGCAATTTGAGGGGGAGAAGATAGAACCAGAGGTATTACAGCTGAATAAAGGCATCTACAGAGGCATGAGGGAGGAGATAGATAGAATTAACTGGGAGGAGCCTAGCAGAAAAGAGTAGAACAGCAATGCTAGAACCTTTTGGAGAATTTAGGAGACACAGCAGCATGGTACAGGGAGGATGAGGCAAACATGACTGACTAGGGAGGTCAGGGATAGTATATGATGTGGCGAAGGGCAGTGGGAAACCAGAGGATTAGGAAGCTTACAAAAACAGAGGGCAACCAAAAAAAAAGACAAGATTAAATGAGGGTAAGCTAGCCAATAATATAAAAAAAGGCAGAGTTTCTTTAGTTATATAAAAAGGGCAAAAGCAATGCAAAAGTGGATACTGAGTCACTGGAAAGTAACATTGCAGTGATAGTAGTGGGTAACAAGGAAACAGCTGAGGAACTGAATAATTACTTTGCATCAGTCTTCATGGTGGAAGACATAAGTACTATCCCAAAAGTTCAAGAAAGTGAGGAAGCAGAGCAGAGTATGATGGCCACCAGCTAGATGTTAGAAAAACTGAATGGCCCAAAAGGTGGATAAACCATCTGGACCAGATGGACTACACCCCAGAGTTTAAGGGAGATAGCCGAAGTGATAGAGAAGGCATTAGTGACGATATCTCAGGAATCACTAGAATCGAGGAGGGTCTCAGGACTGGAAAATTGCTAATGTGACACCCCTAATTTAAAAAAGGAGTACGGCAAAAGACGGAAAATTATAGACTAATTAGCCTAACCTAGGTCTTGGGCAAGATCCTGGAATCCATTGTGAAGGATGAGATTTCTGAATACTTGGAAGTCTATGGTAAAATAGGACAAAGTCAGCATGGTTTCATCAAGGGGAGGTCATGTCTGATAAACGTGTTCGGATTCTTTGACGAAGTAATGAGCAGGTTAGACCAAGGGGAGCCAATAGATGTATCTACCTAGACTTCAAGAAGGCCTTTGATAAGATGCTGCACAGGCGGCTACTGAGTAAGGTAAGGGCCCATGATGTTTGAGGGAAGATGCTAGCATGGATAGAAGCTAGGCTGTTTGGCAGAAAGCAGACAGTGGGGATAAAAGGGCCTTTTTCAGGTTGGTGGCCGGTGACAAGTGGTGCTCTGCAAAACTCAGTATTGGGACCACAAATTTTTCACTTTATACACTTTAATGTTCTAGATGAAGGAACTGAGGGCATTCTGACTAAGCTTTCAGATTACACAAAGATACGTAGAGGAACAGGGAGCATTGAGGCGGCAGGAAGGCTGCAGAGGGACTTGGTCAAGTTAGGAGAGTGGGCAAAGAAATTGCAGATGAAATATAGAGTGGGAAAGTGAGAGATCCTGCATTTTGGTATTAAGAATAGCTACTTGACAAAGGACCAGCACTTCAAAACCTTGTCTTTTCAAATAAACCTGTTGGACTGTAATCATTGATGTTGAGTGCCCGAAACGTCAATTTTCCTGCTCCTCGGATGTTGCCTGAACTGCTGTGCTTTTCCAGCACCACTCTAATCTAGACATTTAGGATAAGGGATAGCAAACTTAAAACACAGTTACAGAGTAACTACTTCTCCCAAAGGATTGTGAATCTGTGAAAGTCGCTAACCCAAAGTGCAGTGGATGCTGGGACAGTGAGTAAATTTAAGGAAGAGTTAGACAGATGTTTAATTGTTAATGGGCCGGAGGGTTATGGGGAGAAGACAGGAAAATGGGGGTGAGCAGCATATCAGTCATGATCGAATGGCAGAGCAGACTCGATGGGCCAAATGGCTTAATTCTGCTCCAATATTTTATGAACTTATGTATCGGTTCCCACCTGTAACAATGAGAGAAGCCTGTGGCATGTGCACAAGATGTCGGTGTAAAGATTACCACTTTTGCCTGTCTGTAACATAATTTGTGGAGAAATCTCAATGGATGACTGAACAAAGGATTCAATGTCAAATCCCGTTAAAACCATTCTACTGCACATTGTCATCCTGAAATGAATTGACAGCCAGATCTCAGGAGACAGAACATAAGAAATGGAACAGAATAGTTCATAGGCTACAGAAGAAGACTTTTAGAGAAGACAAAAAAGGTATTAGTTCTTTTAATTCAATAATAATCCAATTTAAAAGCTACTACACAATAATCAGACACCTTGAAGACGCACAGTACTGTTTCACTTAAATGAGCCTTATATAAGTTTGTACAAGCGTTTTGTACTCAATGATTGCTTCAATTCAGTAACTGCTAGCAGTTATAACATGCAGCATTAATTTTTCAGACTGTATTTGAGGCCATCTCAAATAAATAGTTGCTCACTGACCATCAGATGAGAAAATGGATTAGCAATAATGTTTCTTTGAAAGAGTTTCACCATTAAGAATTCTATCAGATATCATAGAATAATGGCAAATTACTACTGCAATTTTTGTTATGTCTGCAATAAATTTGTGAATATTTATTCAAGATTCGCATCAAGAGTTGACGAATCCATCTGTCTGGACGAGGGAACTAAACATTTTGAATTGAGGTTATCGCATAAGATTAGAAGTAATATATTCAGCCTATCAATTCTCCACTGCCATTCAATATAGAAAAGCCACAGTGTGAAAGCAGGCTTTGATTAGATTCCCTACAGTGTGGAAACAGGTCCTTCGGCCCAACAAGTCCATACTAACCCTCCGAAGAGCAACCAACCCAGACCCATTCCCCTACATCTAACACTACAGGCAATTTAGCATGGCCAATTCACATAACCTGCACATCTTTGAATTGTGGGAAGAAACCGGTGCACCCGGAGAAAACCTATGCAGACACGGGTAGAATGTGCAAACTCACACACACAGTTGCCCGAGGTGGGAATTGAACCCAGGTCCCTGGCGCTGCGGGCAGCAGTGCTAATCACTAAGCCACCATGCCACCCCCATTTGTCCCATCAACTGTCCAAAGAACATTCGACCTAGAAGCACATCCCTAACCATGTTCCTGGATTTCCCCCCATTTTTTTCACTATGGGCAACTGGACATGGCCAATACATCTAACCTGCACAACCTTGGACTGTGGGAGGAAAGAGCTGAAAAATGTGTTGCTGAAAAAGCGCAGCAGGTCAGGCAGCATCAAAAAGCAGGAGAATCGACGTTTCGGGCAAAAACATTGATTCTCCTGCTCCTTGACCTGCTGCACTTTTCCAGCTCTGATCTCCAATCCTCACTTTTTCCTGTGGGAGGAAACTAGAGCACTCAAAGGGAACCCACACAGACACAGGGAGAATGTGCAAACACTACATAGGCAGTGATCCAAGGTGGGAATTGAACCCAACTCCCTTTTACTGTGAGGCAGCAGTGCTAACCACTGAGCCACAGCTGATTGAGTAGTTCCTTGCCTTTTATTCACCCCATACCTACAATCCTGTGCATTGCAGGTAATTAGACATCAAATCTTTAGCAGAGAATTCCCGAAGTTCTGAGTGAAAAAACTCTCCCCGTCTTGAACCTCAGTGTTACCCTTTATTGTTAAATCATGACCTTTGGTGCTAAGCTTCCAAACATCGACACTTTGTCCCGTTCAGTATTCCATATGTTTCAATGAGACCTCTTCTCATTCTTTGAAACTCTAGATAATGTATGGTTTGCCCAATCTCTCTTTGTAGGACATTCAAATCATCTGATAAATCTTTGTTACACCTCCTGTCTGCTGATGATATCCTTTCTGAAAAAAGGAAACCAAAACTGCAGACAGTACTCCCTTGTGCGGTTTAATTAAGCTCCTATACATTGATTTTTGTATTCAAATCCTGTCGTAATAAAGGCTAACATTCCATTAACCTTCCTAATAGCTAGTTGCATCTGCAAGTTATACTTCAGTGACGTATCAAATAACACCAGATCTCTTGATACATTCGTCCTTTGCAACCACTTATCATTTAAAAAACACTCAATGCATTTGTTTTACTACCTGCTATAACTCATTGAGGTAGTGTACTGGAAAGAAAGTCTACTATTCCTGGAATCACCAAAACAGTTAAAGGTTTTATAAAAGTAAGCAAAATTCTTCAATTGTCCTTTCCTTTAAACCAAAAGTGACAAAAGGAACAGGTTAGGTTTCTGTACTTAACAAGAATTATTATTTATTTCAAATAAATAGATTCTAGTTACTGGTAAATAGTTATGAACTGTTGAGTATAACTCTATTGGATAAACTCTAATGCTCTCATCTAACTCCCTCTACACACACACACACAGATGGACATAAACATAGATTGACAAAAAAAAGGTAGGTGTTACTGTTGGAGGGAAAGAATGGGAAGACAAACCAATGATCCCTGTTCACAGGGTACACTGAAATGATGCTTTTTGCTTGATATATCTTGTTAGTCCTTGACCTTCCTTCCTTCTCCAGGTACTTTCACTTGCTGAGAGAAGGCAACGAATGATTGGTTCAACTCATAAAGTCTATGGCTTTCTGGTTAAAAGCCACAGCTTACAGCAACTGATGGTGGGAAATAAATTGGTTTTCTGCAGGTTTGAGGTAGTTTTACTATAGAGAAAAGACAGCCTTTATTTTGTTTTCAAAGATTCAGTGACTTCCAGCTGTTCAGCTACATGGAAGCCTTGCACATAGTTCCTGGTAGACAGAAAGCCTTTGTCATTGATAACCACCCACCATTCCAAGACCAGCCACTTGTAGCCAGATGAATCCCATTTTGTACATACCCCTTGGTTCCAATTTATCTGCAATTAAACATTCCACCAGTGCATGAAAAAAACAACAGAGTAAACATCACTGACAATGAGTGTCAGGTTGCTTTTAAAACATATAGTCATCCTTTCTACAATCCTTGACTTTTAAAGCAGTCACCTTTCAGATCACAATGAAAACTATAGCAAAATAAAAAAAGATGTGGCTTATAAATACCAAATCCTCACCTTTTTCCACACAACATGCCATTACTTGCCCTTTCACTAAGCCTGTCCAAATTCTCTTGAAACCACCTTACGTTTTCCTCATAACGTACAAAGTTTTGTATTATCCATAGATTACATTTTGTCTGAATTCCAAATCATTGGTGTACGTTGTGAACAAAGGTCATGCTTTCAAGGTAAGAGGCGAAAAGTTTAAGGGGGATACATGCGGCAAGTACTTTACACAGAGGGTGGTAGGTGCCTGGAACGCGTTGCCAGCAGAGGTGGTAGAGGCAGGCACAGTAGATTCAATTAAGATGCGTCTGGACAGATGCATGAGTAGGTGGGGAGCAGAGGGATACAGATGCTTAGGAATTAGGTAGATAGGATAGTGAAGAAGGTGATTGGTATGCTTTATTTTATTGGTCAGAGTATTGAGTACAGGAATTGGGAGATCATGTTGCGGCTGTACAGGACATTGGTTAGGCCACCGTTGGAATATTGCGTGCAATTCTGGTCTCCTTCCTATCAGAAAGATGTTGTGATACTTGAAAGGGTTCAG
>NW_025214655.1:0-13224 GCF_004010195.1 Chiloscyllium plagiosum | reverse complement strand
AAAGAGACTGTGAGCTTTGTGTTGGCACGACAACATTTCAGTGTTTACGTTGCCAGCAAAATATCAGAGACAACCATTTGCACTGATCATAACCCAATGAAGTCTTTTTGGAGAAATTTAAGGACAAAAATGCGAGACTGTTCAGCTGGGGCCTATTGTTACAGACGTTCAATTTGAAAATTGTGCACGTGGAGGTCTTGAAAACGTGATTGCCAATGCAAATGGAGGCACTCAATGATGGAAGTACCACACACTGAATCTGGATGTAGTTGTGCCTGTTCGCATGTTTATTGTAAACAAATGTATATGCACATTTCAGAGTATGAACCACTATTTTTGGTGGTTTTGAAAACTGAAACCATCTTTGGATATTGAAGATTCGGTTTTATATTGGGGGAGTTGTCACACAGGGGGTCTCTTGATAAGGTTATGTTGTCCTTGATTTTTTTCAGAGAGATTCTAAACATTCCAAGATTCCAACATGTCTCAATATTGAATGCTTCATTGGGGTCCTTTGTTTTTTGCCTAACAGATAATGCCTCGGACAGAGGGCTTTCAAGCCTTTAAAAATACTGGTGCATTCAAGGGGATGTGGCCAGCTCTTCAGCTGTACAGGTCAGTTCAGTTCGAGGGTTAGTTGAGTCAGGTTCAGTGCTGAAACTGGACGCTCTTCCCCTTCTTCAGCCCTCTGACTTTGTAATCTATAAGTTTTTTGTATGTAATGTTTATTCTTTGCGCTCAGGGGTTTGTTTATTAGGATTGTTGCAAGTAATTTGAATCAGCATCATTAATTGGAGATAGCCTGTCAGTTTTGGATAGGATGAATTATTCAGGTACGGTATTTTCTGTTCGCTGTCTTTCATTCCTTATTTTTGCAAATATATTCAGTTTGTTTAAAAGTCGACAGTCAGACCAATTAATTCACTCTTGGAATATCCCTATACACTTACCTTCAACAAATGGCAACATTACGGACTGGGCTATGTTCTTAAGAATGTTGTGACGGGTCGGGCCTGGTCCATACAATGTATCATAACCTTTTTTATTAAAAGTCATGAATTAACTAGTAAGGGATAGAATGAATATGATAATGGCTATGAGACAGAAAGGGCTGCGGCCAGTGGCTGAGGTGACCTGAGGGGAGTGCAGCAATATCTCTCAGTCACCAGTATTCAGCCATCACTGTTCCTGACAAATGGAATGAAATGCAATACAGAGCAAGATAACAGATAATCCCTGGTATATGGAATGTTGAACAACAATGTGAATGGAATAGGGCAATTTTAAATGTGAAGTACATAGTTATATTTTATGCATCGACTGTTTAATCACATGTTATACAGGTTGTTAAGATTGTTTATATCTGAACGGGATATTCAGAAATAAAAACAGACACAGATAACAAAATGTATTTAGTTTTAGTGAGTTACAGCAGAGTAAGAGTGAGAATACAGCTCATACCGAGCTGGTACAGAGATGATGGGCTGCATGACAACCAACTTTATTGTACTTATTCAGAGAAATATATTGAAAATGTTCAGAGACTGAGGAGATAAGTTTAGTCATAAAACGCACAGACAACATCATAATTAATAAAGTATTCCTTTTTTTTCATCAATTGTAGCTGCCTCTAAAAGGCCTTTTAAATCAAAATTACTTCGATGAGATCAGCGTATTTATTTTCAGAACTTAAAGAAGAAACAGACTCCAGTGCAATGCATGTGTCATTGACAAAAGTGATGGGAACAGGAATGGAGCATATTGTCCAAATATAATCGGTTTCAATATCCAGAGCAATCAAGAAAAAGCAAAATATTAGAGAAAGTGGAAATCTGAAATACAAATGCAAAATGAAGGAGAAATGGAGGATCTGGGCAGAGAAACAGAGTTAACATAGCGAGTCTTATATGAACCTGTTCTTAACAAGTTATGTTAGACTCAAAAAGAGTTAATTCCCTTTTTCTCTGCTCAAATACTGCCGGAACTGTGGGGTTTCTCTCCAGTACTTTCAATTGGTGCAATGACAGGAGACAGAGAGTAATGGTGGGTGATTGCTTTTCGTACTGAAGACTTGTGCCCAGCAGTCTTCCACAGAGGTTGGTTCTGGGTTTCATTGTTTGTCATTTATGTAAATTATTTGCGTGAGAATATCGAATGCATGGTTCGTAAGTTTGCGAATGACACCAAAACTGGTGGCATTGTGGACAGTGAAAAAGGTTTTCTAAGAATAGAAAAGGATCTTGAGCAAATGGGTCAAGAGATTGACAAATAGCAGATAGAGTTCAAGCTGGATGAATGTGAGGTGCGTGTTTGTTGAGGTGCTGTCTAGTGAACCAGGAATGGGATGCTTTTATTCCCCAGCTTATTGGTTCAAAACATCGATATCCTTCATGATCTTTGAGAGGCCTTACCCTCTCTGTGGCTACTCTCTTGCTATTAATGTAGTTGCACAATATATTTGGATTATCCTTAACCTTATCTGCCCATGCTATCTCATATCTCCTTTTTGCTTTCGTGATTTCTCTCGAAATAATGCCCCGCACTCTTTATATTGACTAAGAGATGAAATTGAATAAAGTTGTCTTTATCTAAAGTAAGGTTTTCTTTGATTCTTGAATAAAAGTTCAATAACTGCAGTTGTCAATTGTTCCTTAAGCTTATCAGCATTACCCTTCACTCTAACAGGGACATAATGACTCTCAACTCCCGACGTCACACAGTTGAATGCCTCCTAATTGTCAGACATTGCTTTACCTGCTAACAATCTACTCCAATTAAACTTGGTAAGTCCTTGTCCCATGCCATTAAAATTTATGGTACTCCAATTAAGACAAACACTAATGAAAGGCTTATTATTTTCCATGACCATTATGAAACTAATAGAGTTATGATTGCAAAACCCAAAATATTCCCTCACGTTTACTTCAGTCACTTACCCTGCCTATTGCACAAAAGAAGGCCTAGTTTTACTCTTTCTCTGTTAGAATCATTCGCATATTGATGAAGAAAATTTTCGTGAACACACTTGACAAATTCTTCATCATCTAACCCGTTAACACTGTGGTAGTCCCAATAAATTTTTAGAAAATTAAAATCCCCCATTCTTACAACCTTATTAAGATTAAATATATCCAAGATCTCCCTACATGTCTGTTTCTCAATTCCTTTCTTACTGTTGGAGAGTATATGGTACAATACAATCAACGTGCTCTTTCTTTTCTTATTTTTAATTTCGACCAATATATTTTCACTAGAAGATTTGTCACAAATGAGCATTTAGTGCATTCTGTTCAAAGTGAACATTATTTTCTTATTTTTAATACTACATGCATATTTTAACTGGATATTTTTTACAGAAATATCTTCTCCGGTTACAGCAATAATTTATTCCTTAATCAAAAATGGCAGACCTCCCCTTCCCTGCCCTCCGCATGTCTGTTTCCATCTTTTCTATGACCCTTTACATCTGGAAAATTGAATTGTCAGTCTTGAACATCTTTCAGGCGAAAGTGAGGACTGCAGATGCTGGAGATGAGAGTCGAGAGTGTGGTGGTGGAAAAGCACAGAAAGTCAGGCAGCATCCGAGGAGCAGGAAATTCGATGTTTCAAGCAAAAGCCCTTCATCAGCCCATTCCTCATGAGCGGCTTTTGCCCAAAACGTTGACTTTCCTGATCGTCACATGCTGCCTGACCTAGAACCTAGAACATAGAACATAGAAGAATACAGCGCAGTACAGGCCCTTCGGCCCTCGATGTTGCGCCGATCCAAGCCCACCTAACATACATGAGCCCACTATCCTCCATATGCCTATCCGATGCCCGCTTAAATGCCCATAATGAGGGACAGTCCACCACTGCTACTGGCAGGTCATTCCATGAACTCACGACTCGCTGAGTAAAGAACCTACCCCTAACATCTGTCCTATACCTACCCCCCCCCCCTTAATTTAAAGCTATGCCTTGTAATAGCTGACTCCAGAAGTGGAAAAAGATTCTCACTGTCGACCCCATCTAAACCCCTAATCATCTTGTACACCTCTATCAAGTCACCCCTAAACCTTCTTTTCTCCAATGAAAACAACCCCAAGTGCCTCAGCCTTTCCTCATACGATCTTCCTACCATACCAGGCAACATCCTGGTAAAACATCTATACCAGGCAACATCTATAACATCTATAACAGCTACTTCGAGGTAAACCACATTTTAAGATTGGCAAGGTTCAAAAGTGTAAGAGGAGGATGAGATAAATCAGGAATTAGTAATACCATTACTTAAACTTTAAAGACTGTGGGTTACAAGAGGACAGAGAGACTGACCCAGCTGAAGAATTCTAGTTTTGAAATCCTAAGAAGTGAGTATGTGGCTGTAACCTGCCAGATCCTTCCTCACTGTCAACAACTCCTCCGACTTTCGTATCATCCGCAAACTTTCTCACCCAACCTTCTAACCCCTCTTCCAGGTCATTTATAAAAATGACAAACAGCAATGGTCCCAAAACAGATCCTTGCGGAACACCGCTAGTGACGGCACTCCAAGATGAACCTTTGCCATCAACTACTACCCTCTGTTTTCTTCCAGCCAGCCAACTCCTAATCCAAACCTCCAACTCACCCTCAATGCCATACCTCCGTATTTTTTGCAGTAGTCTACCATGGGGAACGTTATCAAACGCCTTACTAAAATCGATATACATCACATCTACCGCTTTCCCCTCGTCCACCTCCTTAGTCACCTTCTCAAGGAATTCAATGAGGTTTGTGAGGCACGACCTGCCCTTCACAAAACCATGCTGACTATCCTTGATCACATTATTCCTATCCAGATGTTCATAAATCCTATCCCTTACAATTCTCTCTAAGATTTTGCCCACAACAGAAGTGAGACTCACCGGCCTATAGTTACTAGGGTTATCCCTACTCCCCTTCTTGAACAAGGGAACCGCATTTGCTAGCCTCCAATCTTCTGGCAACAAGACCTGCTGTGTTTTCCCAGAACTACACTCTCGACTTTGACATCTCTCAACCAATTTTCTCTAATACATATGATATCCCAATCCCATGTTCTTAAACATGCCTTGAGTTCATCAGCCTTCCCCTTAAGACCCCGTACATTGAAATAAATGCAATTTCGTGCTTCAGAATTACTATATAATCTTGACTCTCTCGTTTTTCTTTTCCAATTGACGTGTTCTCCTCACAACCATTAACTTCTCTAACCAACCTGCCATTTCTACTGCTACTTGGAACATCCCCCTTGCCGTCTCTGTCAATATAAAGTTTCCCTACATAGAATGAGCAAATCTCTCTGCTAAGATATTCGTTGCTTTCCAGTTTAGATTAGACAAATCTTTTCTGAACAGGTCATTTCTATACTAAAATAGATTCCAATTTCTCCAAAATCTAAATCCCTCAATAACACAATAGTTCTTCAGCCGTTGATTTTTCTCCTTTAACCCTTTGTTCCTTCCCAGTTGAGTTTGCCATTGGGAGTAAACAAGAAAGTATTGCTTTACCGGTTTTATTTTTAATACTCTACCTCACCTCTTAAGTTCACTATACTGTTTTAATCTTTCCCTAAAAATGTCATTCCTGCCATTATCTACAATAATGTTTGGCTATTCAATCTCACCTTTAACAACGTGCTTGAAATGTTTCGAAACATTTTTAATCCTCGCACAGGGAAAGCAACAAACCATCCTCAATTAACGGTCACTGCCCCAGAATCTCCTGTTGATGCACCGATAGAAAAGTCCACTGAAGCAATAATTCTACTAACTCTTCTCAAACACTGCTGAACATAAGAATCATTCCAATTGTTCAATAATTGATTGCTCTACCATTTTCCTCAGACAGACAATCCCCTTCAGCTGTTCTAAAAGCAGAAAGAGGAATAGCCACCGGAGACATTTGAACTACCTTCTTATCATTCCTGACAGTCACCCACCTATCTAACTGATTTGCTGGATAACATTTTTTTCAAAATCTTCTAGCCATCTCTCACTGTACCTTATATATGGCCTTAATAACATTATGCATAAAAGCAGGATTGTTTTTGACAACTTATATATATGTTACCTTTCATTACCTACAGACAATAAAGTTTAAAAAAAAGGAAAAATATATACATATACGTATCAAACATATAAAACGTAAACAAAATCAACCATTTACCTAATTAAATCAATAAAAATATTCCTCTTCAATAAATCCCGAGAAGAATGTAGTCTCCTCCGGAGCTGAAAACGTGTAGGACTCCCCGGAAGGAAGGTTCAACTCCGTATTTTAAAAAGAGCTGATTAATTTTTCAAAGCAAAAACACATTTGCAGTGTAATAAGAGAGACCTTTTAAAACATAAATAGACTTTTCCTTTCTTTTGTAAACCACCCTTAAAAAGCTCTTTTAAAACAAAAAATCGTTTGAAAGAAAATAGCGAGTTTTAATTTTTTTAATTGTTTTTGTATGTAAATGAAACAAAATAGAAAAAATGATGTTAAATTAATAAACTATAATAACTATATCAACTGCAAAAAAGACTACATTAAATATTTAACTGTCTGCAATCCCAGGAGCAGCTGTAAGATCCATGCTGCTCTAAGAACATTATGTGAAACTGTTTTTACAAAATGAAGAAATGTGGATGCATGTTTTAATTATTTGTTCCCAATTCAAAGTGACTTTACAATACGGTTTAATCTACTGCCACGATTCTAAATATAGAATTTAATTGAATCTTTATCCTCATCACTCGAGCTCTTTCAAACAAAATTGTGAATCTGTGTTCATCATACAGACAGAAAGTTCCTTCAGCTCTGACTATTGCAGGAATGATACAAAGAACATTACCCAGGTCCACGTAAAACCCAAATGTTGCAGTGAAAGCCACCTAAACCTAATCCAATATTAATTACGTACAAGCCTTATGAGTAAATCATAGAGAAGGGCATAATATAAAAGGCGAATTCAGCTTCATGTCCAAAATAAAATTCGTGGCTCCCTCATAAAAAACCTCAACTGCATTACGCTGTAAATTCACAAAAATAGGAATAACAAGAGAACGGGAAGAAAATCAAGGCTAAGTAGTGAACTTCATAAATGATGATGATGAGAATGGGAGGGATGGAGTTTGTGGGGAGTGATAAATAACGTTGTGGATGACACAAAGATAAGCTGGTGGTTCACAGCGAGGAGGAAAGTGTAAGGTTACAGGAGGGTATAAACCAACTGTTCAGGTGGACAGATCAATCGCTGATGAAAAATGTAACACATATAAATGCGATACATTTCTGAAGTATTAAGACAAGAGAGTACTCAAACTGAAGAGCGGCTTGATTTACTTGATTTTACTTTTAAGCAAAGAAGGTTGAGAGGTGCTCCTGATGGAGGTGTTTAACAGCATGAGGGGTATGCGCACGGTGATCAGAGAGCAGCCTTTCCCCTTACTCGTAGTCTCAATATAAAAGCGACACACTTATAAAGTGAAATTGGTCTCACCATTAATCTGTAAACTGTAGAAAAACTTTCCTATTTCTAAATGTAATTGGTTTTAAAATATTTCAAGATTTATATTGTATTCTGAAAAATGTGATATTGATGCAGAGGATTGTTTTGTGATCCAGATTCCCCATTCCTCGTGCCTCCGTTTCGCAATCTGTTCATTGAAATAATGCAATTTTTCCATTCAACTCTCCAACATGCTCAAACACAGACACAGTTTCTCAACTATGATCCAAAGACCAATATGTGCCGTTCCCCTGACCTCTTTAAAGACTTATATCATCTTCACATCTTCCTTTTCTAATCTTTTCAATGTTTGTACTCTTTTATAATAATTCAAAATATTTTTCATAAGATAGACAGTATGACACTTTCCAACAGTGTTGATAATGTAATATTTTTACTCACTATCTAAACTATAAAGTTGCAACAATGCTAAAGTGTTTTGCAGTCCTGTCACTCACTTCCGAGACTGTAGTTGCAGCAAATAATCATTGAAATCTCAAAAGAAATGCCAAGTATTTACTTCTGATCAGAATGGTAATTTGTCTCTTTATTATGAAAAGGGCATGTCAATTACGGACTGTCTGTCTGACTGCAACATTTTGATGTGATTTACTCCAGGCCATTAAACATCAGGAATAAATAGCAGGGATAGGCCAACTGGGTGCCAGGCCTGCTGTGGGAATCAACAAAGCCTGACTGCGATCTTTTCTCCACATTAATGTCTTGTTCCCGACACACAGAGCAACCTACACCTCCCTTGACCAAAATCCACGAGTCATGTTACCCCAGCCACCAACAATGAATAAAATTCAAAGAACTGCAGATGGAGCAACACAAGAACATAGCAATTACGAGTGGCGGAAGGAAATTCAACTTTGCACTTATCCACATTAAACACCATCTGCCAGATATAACAATCTGCCCCAATTTCTAATATTCATCTGTAAACTCTTTATTTCCGTATTACAGCCTGTTTGCCATCTAGTTTAGTACCATCTGTGAATTTAGTTGCTCCACTCTGTCTCTCCTTCCAAGTCATTTGGATTGATTGTAAACAGTTGAAGTCTGAGAACTGAAACCTGCAGCACCTCACTAGTTTTAATTCGTCAGAGAAAGACCAGTTATCCCGATGCTCTGCTTTCTGTCAGTAAGCCAATCTTTTTTCCAATTCAATATTCTACCCTTAACTCCCGGGAGCTAACCTGTTGATCAGTCCTTTATGCAATACCCTGTCAAATGCCTTCTGACGTTAAGATGTACAGCAGTTGCTGTATCCCAATTATCCACATTGTTGATTACGTTCTCAAACAACACCAGCAGGTATGTCAAGCACAACCTGCCCATCATGAAACCGTGCTGACAGTGGTGAACTGATCTTTGTTTTTCCAAATTTTCAGTTATTTCCTTCGTTATGGTTGACTGAAGAAACTTCCCCACTACAGCGTTAAAACTCACTGATCTAAAGTTTGTCATTTTTTCCTATCTCTTGTTTTGAATACGAGTGTCACATTATTAATTTTCCAATAGTTCGGCACAGTTCCATAATAAAAGGATTTTTTGAATATCGTAACTAACACATTAGGTACCTCTGCTGTTACCTCCTTTAATATAATAGATTGCAGGCCGAGAGCCTGACCTCCCTCTAATCCCATCAATGTATTTAAAATCTTTTTCCCTCTGCATCGTACTTCCAGCAAGATCCTTTGCAGCTTTCGTAAATTTTGGGAAGAAATTATCTTTCACTGTGAAAGCAAGAAGTGTTGGCTTTACCTCTGCCACTTCTGAGTTTCCCATTACTACCCCGCCGTGTTCATTCTCTAAACGGCCAATATTTGCGTTCAGCGTTCTTTTACTTTTCGTCTACTGGGAGAAGTGTTTTTTTTTATCAATTCTTATGTTTTCGACACATTTTCCTTCGTAGCCATTTTGATTTCGTTTTTAGCAAAAGTTTGCGAACAATTAAAGCGCTTTTCTTATTTCAATTCATAGGAAGATGGCGTCGCTGCTTAGACAGCACTCATTGTCCTTCCCTCATTGCCCAGAGGACAGCTAAGCGTCAAGCAAATTTGTGTGGGTTTGAAGTCACATGTAGATCAGATCAGGTAAGGATGGCGGTTTCCAGTCCTAAAGGAAATTCATGAAACATATAGATGTTTCAGACAATAAGCAATAGATTCACTATTATCAATAGACTCTTAATTCCAGGTTCATATTGAATTTAAATTCCACCATCTGCAATGGCGGCATTTGAACCTGAGTCCCCAGAACATTATTTGTATCAGCAGTCGGTGATAATGCCGCAAGTCCATCATCTTCATGTTAGTATCAACTTCCTTGTTAAGACATGGATCACTTTTCACCTTTTTAAAGTTCCTCTTCCACTCAGGATTACACTTTAATTAAGGAGTTTGGACTATCTCCTGAAGTAGTTGCCACTGTTCTTCAAATGTGCCGACTTTTAATGTTTTTTGCCAAGTTCACTCAGGCCAAGCCCTTCCTCATGCCAGTAAAATTATCATTGTCCAACACTAAACCTCACATCTGTGACTATTTCTTAACTGTTTCAGTCTGAATGTGAAACTGCAGCATGTTGTGGTCACTCTTTCTAAGGTGATCTCGTACTACAGTATGATTTATCACTCCTTCTTCATTATATTATAGCAAAGCCAATTCTCTGTTTGGTTCCTCGAGATGTTACTCGAAGAAATAATCCCTCCTACATTGTATGAATCATTCTTTGAGGCTCCCCTTGCCAATTGATTAACCTAGTTAAACCTAGGAGACTCTAACCCCAACCACATACCCAGAGGACTCTAACCCCAATTCCTGTCCAGCTGGTAGAAAATTTAACCCTTTGTGATTTGCTTTGAATGCACATTTGTTTGTTGGTGACTGAGTGTTTGTGCTTTGTTCCCTGGAGCTTGAGATCCGAGACTGTTTTGAATCTGATTTCTATTACGGAAATTTAACATGATTTATTTTAAGGTTAAGGATTTTACAGTGATTATGAAATAAAATGTTAACTCCTGTTCTTTTACAGGTCATGACTGCCTCACTATCAGTTTCTAACAAATCTCTTTTATCTTTACATATCAGTGATTTATGGAGGACAATTGAATTTCAGTTCAACATTAGAGTGTAATTTTAAAAATCCAATGGTTAATATCTGTGTCCTTGGATTCGGCCATTATTCATGCATTAGAAGTTTTTTTAAACTTGAATAGGCAAATCCTTTTAAGACACCTCCGATTATTTCACGACCTATGGCATTGTAATTGAGCAATGACTGGTTAAGACTACTTAAGAAAACTAAGTTTAGGATTAAATTAAGGGAATAAAACCGGGTAATTATAGTGGATTTCAAAGTTGGGAACTGTATGCATTTTACATTTTAAGTATTAATTACTGAATAAATTAATTTATAATATATAAATATATATTATGAGTAATGTTCCAAAATGTATAGTTAGGAACAGGCTTTAAAGTTAGACAAGCATAAATTGATGAATTGGTATTTGAAGTTATAGGGAGCAAATAAACATCTGGCAATGTAACATAAGAAGCAGAAACAAAAGGCAAAAATAATGATAGCCCACGGTTGATGAGTTAATAAAAAAAGTCCAAACTAAAAGGAGAAAGAAACTGGAATGGTGGTGGGCAGCATGTTGAAAATAAAGGGAGGAGATGTAAAGTGGTTTGGTGGACAGGGACAGGAATCGAGGTGGAAATCCCGACAGGCGGGATGTTATTACTGTGGAAAAGCAGGTCACTTTAAGCGGGAGTGTCCGGATCTGAAAGGGGAAGAGAGGGCGATATTGCTTATGAATTTCGAGGAAGAATAGGGGTGTCAGGGGTTCCTGCCCCCTGGGGCCCACCAGGAACACTTGATAAATTTAAAGGTGCGACTTTATAATTGGACGTCGTTTTCCTTGTCGATATGGGGGCAGCAAGATCATCCTTAATTTTTAAACCCAAGGGAGGAGGAACGAAAGAGTTAATTGGATTATGGCGACAGTTTTGTGATGAGAGGCACAAATAATCAGTTTTGCGCTCATGACAAAATACTGCCACAAAATTGGGGATTGAATTAACTGCAAATGGTGCTATGAAATCTGTTGAGGTTCTTAAAAATGAATGTGCTCGAGCAAAACAATTACAGGAACAGAATGAGAAGTCACAAGTGACTGGTAAACAAACAGAACTGCGCAATTACAGTTTTTTAAAAAAATGTTTTGGTCACTTGTTGCATTTCCAACTTGAATGACAGATAATGATTATTTTATTTATATAATATACATAATTATTAATTAATATTTATAATAAATCGATTGAATCAATATTAATTGGCAGGATCCCTTCACACATTCTCAGTGACCTGTCATATTGATTCACGGTTAATTTAAAAATGACTGTATTAATTGGTTGTTAATTAAAGAATGGAAAACTACATTACTGGCCGATGAGGTAACTAACGAAGCTGCCCTGAACCCACAAGAAGCAGTGATTTATTCCCTAATACCTATTGTCCCAGGTCCTTGGGAAGCTCCAATATTCACTGAAAGAGAGGAAAAAGAATTGAAAGATTTAAGGGGTGTAAAAACAGTAGAGGGATATTGGATGTTACCTGATGGAAGGGAAATTTCAAATAAAATGATGATGCGAGAAATGATGGAGGTCTTACATCAGGGGAACCACTTGGGAGTGCAAGCAATGTGTGATTTAGTCTGAAGGAAATATGGATGCAAAGGGATACATACGATAGCAAAACAGATATGTGAGGGATGCATAACATGTAAAAAAAGTAAACAAGGAAGTGTTAAGGAAACAAGTCCCAGGAGGGAGAGAAACTGGGCTAAGACCATTCCAGAGCTCCAGGTAGATTATACCGAATTACCCCGAGTGGGAAGACTGAGATATATGTTGGTAATATTTGATCATTTATCCGGATAGGTGGAGGCATATCCTCTGGCCACTGCCAAATCCAGAAACTAAAGGTTTGTTCTTTAATAAGTATATACTGGGTTTGTCCTCCTCTTTGTCTTTCCTCAGGAAACAGTGTTTATTGGCACAGACTCCGCCCCTTGAATTCGCTGCTCATCTGATTCGACCAGGAGATACGGTCTTAGTAAAATCATGGACAGAGACTAAATTGCAACCGGACTGGGAAGAGCCGTACCAGGCTCTTTTGACCACTGAAACGGCGATAAGGACGGCAGAGAAAGGCTGGACTCACTATACTCGGATCAAAGGGTCAGTGGAATCTCCAATTTAGGAAGACATCTGGACAGCCGAATCAACGCAAGAACCGCTAAATTCAAGCTAAAGAGACTTTGAGTAACTGATTATACAGTGGCAACGCGAGTGCAGGATTGTATATTAAGTCTTTTGGTGCTTCAGCATGATTTTTTAGAATGCTGGGGAAGCTTCGAGTTATGATACTCGCTCTCTTAGTATTGGGATTTTGTCAAACATTATTTTCATATGTGTTATTAATGGTTCCTGAGTCTGATAATCCACAAGTAATTGACGTCGATGCATGCAGCTTAGTAAATTGTGGGGATGTAGATAATCAAAGACAGTACCGCAGCTGAGAGAGACATCATAATTCCTATGGGGATGGCCTTGGGGATGGTACTTGGTATAATGGTCTTGTCACAGTACACCGGGCCCCCTTCCGACCAGCTTTCGATTGTCCCGATAAAGAGTGTAACCCAATATACTTA
>NW_025214654.1:45374-48120 GCF_004010195.1 Chiloscyllium plagiosum | reverse complement strand
TGCCTCCAGCTATAACTCTTGCCCTGTAGTGCACTCTTATCCCTCTCTGGGTAATAGACAGAGAGAGCATTTGTTTGGCAGCTTTGTTACTGTGAGTAGGGTCAGCAGAATCTTCGACACATTGGGCTGTAAAGTTGAGGGAGAGAGAGAGAAAGGGAGACTGCTGGCAGTAGTGAGAGTAGTGGAGCATGAGCCTTGTTCAGGGGCCGGTGCTGTAACAGATATGCAGTAAGTATGAGGAAGCAGAGAGAATACGGTGACCCTTGTCCTGACAGAACGGGGAAGGTTATTGGTGCTTGTCCTGTATTGCGGGACATTTCTTCAGACCGCAGAAACTCTACTGAATTGGGTGGTGAGTTCAGACAGAGCTCGATGGGTCTGGTAGTGTGGCCCATTCTAGGAAGAGAATTGTCCTCCTCTGTACTAGCCCATCCACCAGGACTTCCGTGACTCTGTTGACAAACGGTTGTACAATTTTCCCTTATCTGCCATGCACAGGGTAAACTGTGCAGGGCAGCTCCAACCGGAGAAAGCTGAACTGTGTGTCCTTTGGCCTTTTGAAGATGAAACCAGTGTCAGGGATCACGGAATATCTAGGCTCATGCGGACGTTCGTGAGTACCTCCAGCCATGAAGGAAAATCTAGCTGGCATTGAATGAGAGGGATGCCATGGGGTGGGATAGTTGTTAATGAGGTGAATTCGTTGAGATATCAACAGGAAACTAGCTCAGTCTTATACAGACAATCCTTCTTTCATACTCAGTGAAAATGTCACTGTGATAAATTATTGTTAGATGCAGCCCAATGTGTCGAAGATTCTGCTGACCCTACTCACAGTTACAAAGCTGCCAAACAAATGCTCATCCTCAATACTCTCCGTCATCTGAACTCACACCAGTATCTGATTCACCCATCATTCCTAGAAACACTGGCTCATGTTGCAGGATACCGTTGAAATGTCTTCATTTCAGAATTCTGGATCCTGGGAACACATCCTCCCATGACATTGTCTCTCAATCTCGCTCTCTCTGTCTATTACCCAAACCCCTCCCATTTGTTGATTCTTAAACTGATTCCCCGCCATTTCTGTCTGGCTGTGATGTTCACACCCACAGCACCACTGTGTCAAGATACAATGGAGATATGGAGCTGGAAATGGATTGGAGCTGTACATCCTGTTACTTCCAGCATGGGCTGCAAGTTTCCCCACAGTGGGCAGTGATCTAACACAGTGTTACTGAGCAATGCACTGAGATGGTGGACACAGTTCCACACTCTGGTCGCATATCTCATCTTGGTTTATAAATCAACGCACTGCTGTGGTCTGCATACTCTGGGTATATTGTGGTTGCATTGCACAGTACACCAACCCGGTCTGCACAGTGCTTCCTGCTGAACACATATCTCATCTGGGTTTATAGATCAATGCACTGCTACAGTGTGCCCAATGTTCTGCTCTGGACTGATTGCAGGGTAGTGTTCAGCAGTGCACTCGCCTGGACTGCGCAGTGTTCCATGCTGAACAGATATCTCCTCTGGGTGTATGGTGTCTGGTCTGGTTCTTTGAGGTGGATTGAGAATGTGATATAACTAATCCTTTCAGTTGATATGGCAATGGCTTTATTTTTATTCTCATTCATGTGACTGGACCCTCCAAATTCTGACTCCTCCGGCCAGTCCCATTCCTCAGTCTACCTCTATCGTTCGGCAACATGTTGTTGATGAATAATTGTCCAGTTTTAATGTGAATAATTGTGCTGACTATTTCCCTCGCCTTTGGCATAGCTCACCCTGGAGCATCAGGATTAACCACGATAAACCTCAGTAAGGTCACTCCTCAGAAACAACGCTCCAGGGATAAATAGCCCCGACCCATTTTCTCCTTTACTACTCTCGTGTAGCTCAACATCACTCGACACCACCACACCATCCAACACTGTCAATATACTTGGAAATCTTTTTGACATGCTTTCCAGTTTAACAACATATTTCCTACAGCAGTTAGAACAAAATTAAAGGCAGTACTACATAACTGGCTGAATATAGCGTGTAGGGAAAAGTGAATATTGCAGATACGGGAGATTACAGTCAAAGTGCGGTGCTTGTAAAGCACATCAAGTAAGGCAGCATCCGAGGAGAAAGAGAATCAATGTTTCGGGCAAAAGCGCTATTCCTGATTAAGGACTTTTGCCCAAAACGTCGAATTTTCCTGCTCCTCGGATGGTGCCTGACACGTTCTGCTTTTCCAGGACCACACTCTTAACCCATTGTAAATCCCAAATGGCCTCCTTCTTCAAAGACAGTAATTTTCCTTCCCACATGGTCAATGGTGCCATCCAGAGCATCTCATCCACTTCCCATACCTCTGCCTTCAACATTCACCCCTCCAAACTCACCAGGTCAAGAACATCCTGTTCCTCACCTTCCATCCTGCCAAATTTCCAGATACAATGCATTATCCTCCCCCATTTGCGCCACCTACAAACAGGCCCCCACCACCAGGGATATATTTCCCTCCCCACCCCGATCTGCGTTCCATAAAGAACATACCCGGCGTGACTCCTTTATCAGATCCATGCCACCCAACAACCCAGCCTCCACTCCCGGCGCCTTCCCCTGTCACTGCAAGAATTAGAAAACCAGCGCCCTCACCTCCGTCCGAGACCCCATGGAATCCTTCCACATCCTTCGGAGTTTTACCTGCACTTCCACACACGTTGCCTACACTACCCGTTACTCCTGATGT
>NW_025214654.1:42468-43818 GCF_004010195.1 Chiloscyllium plagiosum | reverse complement strand
TTCTGGCAGTGTTACTCATGGGTCTCTGTGTTGACCTACTCAGTTTCAGATGTGAACCATTGTATCACTATCCTTGTTATTTAAATATTGGGAGTGTGGAGGTCATTGCCCACTATTATGTTTATAAACTCCATTTCCCTCCAGAGACTCCATCCCATACCTGACCAATATTTTTTTTAATTCAATTCTTGGACTTGGGAATCCTTGGCTGGCCAACATTGACAGCCCATTCCTATTTGCCCTTGAGCAGGTGGTGGTGAGCTGCCTTCTTGAATTGCTGCAATCCACTTGCTGTTCGTTGACCCATAATGCTGATAGGGAGGGAATTCCAGGATTCTGGCCCAACGACTGTGAAGGAACACCGGTATATTTCCAAGTGAGGGTGGTGAATGGCTTGAAGGGGAACTTGCAGGTGGTGTTTGACACAGACGAATCACAACTTTGGTGATCCCTTTGGCCATGAGCTGATTCCTGACACCATGCCCTGACCATTATTAATTTTAACTGCTCACCGCTCCAGAATGTACTTCACTGACTTAACTCATCTGCTGTTTGAACCTTGAGCCATGAAATACAGACTTAATGATGACAACAATATGCTGCTGACACTCTCGGGTTGAAACCTGCAGAAACAAATCTGATTCGGACTCAGACAAAAATCCCATCCAACCGACGTTCCTGAACACGCTGATCTATATTGTTATAGAGTCTGGAAATATCTTTCTTTTAATATTCTCAAACATTTAAACCCATCTGTCCAAGAAACATCACTCAGTTTCTTTCTGTTGATTATCCAAATCCCTGACAGTTGTTCATATTTAACCTGGTTTCCTTTCAGTGTATTTTCTCTCCTGCAATGATTTTCACATTCAACCACCCCAAATGCACGCCCCCCACCACTCGCATACACACGCGCACACTCACATTTTATACTGGTCTAATGGAGATAGAAATCTTTCCCAGCTCTGTGTATTTGATATGTGTATCATTCTCATATGATAGTAAAAGTTTCCAATACTCACCATGCAGGGCAGATAATCCAGTTTACTGGGCACTAGCATGGTCTGCACAGCTCTCCGTGTTAGTCGGTCATCTTCTCCCAGTTTATGTTGCTTGAAGTGTTCTGTGAAGCCAATTTAGAATTTGATTAAACAAACCAGTTCAGCTGTTCTAAAAATACCTTTATTCAATATTCTCATTCTTGTAATTTTGCTCTCTAAGACTCAATCCTCCAGTTAGTCACATTACCCAGTCTTTTTCTCCTTATTTCCACAACATGCGTTCAGTTAATTAACTGACTGTTTCTGTCTTTAATGTGAATCGTTCCGTCCCACTGTATCTTTCCCGGGC
>NW_025214654.1:0-41225 GCF_004010195.1 Chiloscyllium plagiosum | reverse complement strand
TTGGCGTCCAGGTAACCATCTTAAAGTATTTTAGCTCAGTCTGCTCTGTTCCACAGCAAACTGGGGACACTTGTCCGGTTCGAAATCGATAATCCCAAATTGGCTTCAGGATTAGAATCCCTACAGTGTGGAAGCAGGTCATTTGGCCCATCAACTCAACACCAACCCTCCGAAAAGTAAATTACCCAGATGCATTTCCCTCCCCATTATTCTATATTTACCCCTGACTAGTGCAACTAACCTACACATTGTTGAACAGTACGGGCAATTTAACTTGGCCATTTCACCTAACCTGCATTTCTTTAGGCTGTGGGAAGAAAATGGCACACCTGGAGAAAACCAATGCGGGGACGGGGAGAATGTGCACAGGGAGAGTTTTGGGCTCAAAGGCAGCGTCTTTTGTTTGTTTTGTGTCTTTTGGTCTCGGTGTGGAATTTGGTTGGTTTGTACAGTGCTTTGTGTAGCAATGGCTATTTCTGTCTCAAAGACTTGTCTGGGTGTAGTAGAAGTGAAGTTAGAGATTTTACAAAAGGTGAGCAAGGCAAAGCTTTTAGAATTAGCATACAAGCTGGAGTTGGGTTTGTATTTGTCTGTGAGAAAAGGAGAGATAATTACAGCTGTAGCTTGGCATTCAAATTTTGTTGGAAACACATGAGAATCTTGGGAAATGGCTGTAATTCATTTGCAGATAAGGCAGATTGAACACGAAAAGGAATTGAGACAGTTTGAAATATGATTAAAAGTAGAATTCAAAGAAAAGGAGAGGAAGAAACAAGAAAGAAAAAAAGCAAAAAGCGAGAGAGTTTCAACTTCAAATGTTCGCAATTTGAGAGGAAAGTCGACTTAGCAGGGTTAAGATGAAGGGAGACGGTAGGCTGGATGAGGAGGATAGTGAGGATGTGCAACTCTATGGTAGCCAAAGGCCTGATGGGGATCTGTTTAAATATGTCCAGGCATTGTCTACATTTCATGGGAAGGATGTAGAAGTCTTTTCAATTTCATTTGAGAAAGTGCCTAAACGGATGCACTGACCTGTGACCATGTGGATTTAGTTGATCCAAACAAAGCTGGTTGATATAAG
Source organism: Chiloscyllium plagiosum (assembly GCF_004010195.1). Classification (NCBI taxonomy): domain Eukaryota; kingdom Metazoa; phylum Chordata; class Chondrichthyes; order Orectolobiformes; family Hemiscylliidae; genus Chiloscyllium; species Chiloscyllium plagiosum. The sequence goes on along the minus strand of NW_025214654.1, from coordinate 40,144 downwards.
AACTGAGGTATTTGCATCCCTATCGGAGGAGGTATCTGGTCAGTATGAGGAGGTGAAGTAAGCCATCTGAAGTGTATATGAGCTTGTGCCAGAAGCCTACTGACAGTGTTTTAGAATCTATAATTTCGTCCCTGGTTAAACGTACATTGAGTTGAAAGGATTAAACAAAGGAATATTGAAAGGTGAGTCAAGGTATTATTAAACTGTGAGAGAGATTCTTACTTTGGACGAGTTCAAAAACTCACTTCCTGCAGTCGTGAGAACTCGTGTGGAAGAATAGAGAGTTGAAATGTCATGATTAGAATCTGAAATGGTTAATGATTATCAGTTGGTCTGTAAATCAATGTTTGGCTTCTGGGAGGGCTTGGGAAAAATGTGCAAGATCTTAAAATATATACTTATGTGTAAGGTTTATTGGCATACACCAGGAGTAGCAGGAAAAAGAGTTAGAGCATTAAGAGACACAGAAGCATGTAAATCATTTAAGCTGAGGAATGAGGAGATATTTCATTCAGAAGGACTATTGGAGAGATGAGAAGTGCTCAATAATGTAACGTGTGGTAGGAGTGTCCGATGGAACCATCAACAGAAATATTTAACAATTGGGATGGACGCCTTGAGCTTGGTGTTGGCATTACAACATTTCAGCATTTACATTGCCCATAACGTGTGAAGTCTTTAGGAAGAAAACTTCAAGTCTGTTCAGATAGAGTTATCATTGTTGCCATTCAACTTGGAAGTTATACAAGTGACAGGACGAGAAAGCATACTTGCTGACAAGTTGTCGAGACTTGGATGAAGAAAAACAGAGGCATTCTGTGGCAGAAGTAAACTGACTGAAATAGTTTTGAATGTTTGCATGCTTAGTGTCAATGAAATATATACGTATTGTAACCTACTGAAACAGTAAGAACAGAGGCTTTAAAATGAGGCCATCTTTTTATATTGATGTTTTTTTTTCAAACTGGGAGTTGTGACGATACTGTCATTTTAAAAAAGGTTATTTTCTCTTTTTTTTTTACGAAATTAGGTCTTAAAGGAAGAGATGCCGAATTGCCGCCTGAAAACAGCTTAAGTACATAACTGAGAAGGCTTTTAGGTTTTATTAAAAAGGTGGGAACAATGGAAGGACAGCGCCGAGCTCTCACAGACCAGGTCTTCTCGTTTTGATTTGAACTGCAGCATTCAGAAGCTGTTTGGTGTCACAGAAAGGTTGGAAGTGTCAATACATGATACCTTGCTGCTATTCTCTCTGAAAACTCTCTTAAAGTTGCTTCCTCCTGGATTGAAGAACTGCACACAAGATTTTGTGTCTGAATTTACCGTTTTGCCGGGGGAGGGGGGGGGGGTGTTTATGGGATGTTCCCGTATTCGCTCAGTTAATTAGTAGAAGGCACCATATCTGTTGTTTGCATAGGTGTTCCTGTAGAGAAGGTATCACAAACTGTTCTTCTCTTTGATTGTATTTTAACTACAGCGTTTGAATGGATTACATTTTGCTTAACGTTGAGTGGGTTGACCAGTTGCTACACATCTGGAACATACAGTTCACATCTACATTTAAAATAAGAAAAAGTTAAGGTCGAGGCTGCCTGCTTAAAATATTTTGACGGGGTCTGGTCTGGTCTATAACACTTGTAGCTGAGGGGCCTCTGACTGTCCACTGCTATTGAAAAGTTAGTGGAGGGACTGGGGATGGTTTGCTGGAGGTTGTGCTGTTAGTTGCCTCCGATTCAGGGAGACCTGAGGATTTGGTGACCCAATTCTGGATGGAGCATGGGGACTGTAGTTACAACATCTGGGTGTGTAACATGAACAACAAATGGAGCAAAGGCTGCAGAGAAGGGAAGCTCTGAAACCACGCAGTTTTTTATGTGGGGAAAGGGATCTGCGGTATCCACCCCGAGATTTCCAGGAACAGCTTCCCAAGCTACACTTAACCCAGGAGCAGATTGTGAGGGGTCCCTGACTGAACAAGGAGTTGGTCACAGAGCGGTGTCACCTCCTTCAACACAATCTGCAGCTTCACATTGGGAAAGGGCGATGCTGCCAGTGGCTGTTGGGGTCACTATTTCATTCAGCTTCTATGTTCTGGAACTGTCCAGGCAGGACTAGGTGACATATCCATCATCTTCCAGTATGTCGCCATCAATATCAAGATTCGGAAAAGTAGGATATATGTGGTGGATGAGGTGAAGGTTTTCTCTCTCAGCAGAGAACTGCAGGGTTTGTCCGTGTAATCTCCGTATAGCAGGATTCCCAATGATGTACATGGCTCTGTGGGGTTCCCATGTTAATGAAGAGAGCTCGAGGAATTGAAGGAACTCTCACCCCATTAATGTTACAGTGCGCCCATGCACAGTATATCGTGTTGGTGAATACTCACTGTACTGGCAGCAGCCACCGCTTCTTCATTCAGAAGCAGTCAGCCATTCCAATCGTCATTGGTCTTCATTCGGAAAGAAAGTATATCCTCTTGGCTAAAGGCTGTCCCCTTGATACACGCCTCAAAACACCCACCCCCTCACCATTCCCCACTGCCAACCAACCACATCGAAATAACCTGTGTGTACTGAGAGCAATAGGACCACTGGGAATGTCAAGGAGCAGACCATCAGGGAGATGGAGCCACATGTCCCATATCTGAATGGGTTATAGTGAATTCCCCAGAACACACTGTATGACTATGACGTGTAATCCCTCTCCATTTCAGTAACATACTGCCTTTCATTCTTCCTGAAAAAGCTGGCAGGTTGTACATTCCGTTATATTCCACTTGATAAAGTATTCTGTTGATATCATTCTGTTGATAATTTAATGTCTTGCTTACCTTAGTGTCATCACCATACTTAGTAGTATACATCTATTCTATCGTCCTGATCATTGACATCGATTGTAAAGAGTTGAGGACGCAGCACTGGTCCCTGTGTGACTCCACTGCTTACGTTCTATCAAACTTATTAAGACTGATTTATCCGGAGTGCCTGCTTCCTGATAGAAAACCAGTCCTTCCCCGTTCCTTTGAAGCACAGTCGAAGGGTTGAATAAGAAAGAGGAACAATCCAGTCCCTCAAGCCTGTTCCACCATTGAATACAATCATGACTGATGTCATCGCCGGCTCAGTTCCATTTCCCTGCCTGCTCTCCATATCCATTCATTTACTCAATGTCCCAGCATCCCCTGAACACTAGGGCAATGAATTACACAGAGTCACAACCCATTGAAAGAAGTAAAATCTCTTCAGCCCGTTTAAAATATGCTCGGTCTAATCCTAAAACTATGATCTCTTGTTCTAGTTTGCCCCACATGAGGAAATGTCCCCTCAATACCGACATTGTCAATCACCTTTAACATCCTCCAGACTTCAATGAGGTCTCCTCTCATTCTTCTAAACCCAGAGAGCATCGGCCTGAACTGCTCAAACTCGCTTCAAATGACAAATTCATCTCTGGAATCAATCTAATGTCCTCGTTCTGAACTGCCTTCGTTGAACCAATGTCACTCCTGCAGTCAGGACAATAAACCCTGAACACAGTACGTCAGTTTCCCTCTCACTAATACCTTGCAGAGTTGCAGTATTTCTTCCCTCCTTTTATACTCTATTCTTTTACAAGTAAATGCTGCAATTGCACTTGCCTTTCTCATTCCCTGCTGTACCTGCATGTGAGTTTTCTGTGGTATGTACATGCGCACCTACATGTCTCTGCACGAAAGCACTCTGAAGTTGCTCTCCATTTCCATAACATGTTGAATTCCTCTGATCAAAATGTTTAATCCCATATTATCCATGTTACATTTTAGCTGCCAGATGTTGGCACATTCATCTAAACTTTTCATGTCCATTTGTAGTTTTTCTACATCTTCATTACATCAACCTACTTTTTCACTTGTTTTAGTATCAACTGAAAATGTGGCTGTCGTGTTTTCTCTCCTCTCATCCAAGTAATACAATGTATGGTAAATTGTCGGGTCATGTGGTCTGAACTCTATGGAACTCCAGAAGTTGCCAAACACTAACGAAACAACTATTCCATCTCTCTGCATTTTATTGGCTCACCAGCCCTCTATCCAGGTGAATAGCCTTCTCCCAAACCCATGTCCTCTTAGTTTACAGCTTAATATTTTGTGCAGCGTTTAATCAACGCATTTTCAAAGTCCGGGAACTTTACTTTTCCAGGATCCCTATGGTCTACTTTGCTTGTAACATCTTTAAAAATTCGAGCCAACAAATTCTTAAAAAAATCATGCTGATTCTGATGTATTCAGGTTTTACTTTGTAAATCCCCTGTTGTTAATTAATTAATAACGGATTCTCACAATTTCCCTTAATTCCCAACAGTTTACTCACAACCTTTTAGTGACAAGTGAAGCTGATTATCCTAATTCCTAACTTTTTGTAACCTCTACGTTCCCTTACCCATGTTCTTGTGTAACAGGCACAACGCTTTAAAAGATATGCTCCAATCGCTGTGTAATAGACATGAGTGTCTGAATGGAGTCACTCAGTTCCTGGTTTATACACTCAATGGGCTGAATGTCCCCATGGTATTCCTACATTATAGACTCACTGGCCGGAATGTCCTGATTTACAGATTCAAAATCTGCTTCTCCTCCTCCTGATAATATGCCAGAAGCCCGAGGGATTGTGAAATCTTCCTGTTGCTGTACAACATTTTGAGGGGCTGAACGGTCTCTTCATATTCCTTCACAACAGGCTCGAGATACTGAACAATAACTCCTGCATTTGTCTCCTCCTGTTCAGATACAACAGAAACATGGGTGAATTGCCTGCACCTTTCCATCACAAGTCTCAAATAATTGTATCTCCTTCTTTAGTTCTCGTGCTGAATGGCCTTCTGTTAGTCTCGTGTACCAATCTCTTTCAGTTCCTGTGATAGAGATTGAGGAGGCTGAATCGACTGGTTCTGCTGCTGCATAACAGGATACTGGTGCCTCAAGGCCTACTGTGCGTGCAGTGTTGTCGACTCGAGGGGCTGATTAGCCGTCTCCTGTAATTGTATATCAGGCTCCAGGGGCTGAATAACCTCGTCCTATTTTGGTGTAAAAGAGTCGAAGGCCTGAATATCATTCTGCTGTTCCTGTGTTACAGGCTGGATAAGTGGAATTGGCTCTGTAATTGGCTTCTGTTGTGGATTCTTTCCGGTGTTCTATGTAAAAATAAGGTCATCTTTCATTCTTGTAAACTTTAATGCGTATTGGATCAACCTGATAAACCTTTCCTTGTAAGTTAACCGCTTCATTGCAGGAATCAGTTGTAGGAAGCATCTCTGATCTGCTTCCAATATAGCAATATCGTTTCTTCAGTGAGGAGACTAAATCTGTACACACTACTCCAGATGTGATCTGATTAAGATCCTGTACAATATCAGCAACACTTTACCAGCCTGCTGTAAGGTTCCCACCTAGGTTAGAGCAGTCTCAGCTGTCTGGGTGAAAGCATAGCATTGTTGAAAGATCATTGTCCTTCTCTACTCCACCAGCATAACGGGGGATCTGGTGAAAATGTCATAATAACACTTGAGAATAATGAATAACGTGACAAGATTATCTCAACGTCCAAATAGGCTTCACCAAATATCTCACCTGAATCTACCATTAATCTCTCCAGAGGCCACATCACTCAGATTCCACAGAATCTAGTAAGGTGAAGCTTAGGAACAGCAAGGAGAAGAAAAGATTGATGGAAGTTATATGTCAAAGTGAAAGTTGCAATACAAATGTTGGGTATGATATAAAAAAGGAAACTAGATATCCAGGTTTGTGGGTACCGCAGTAAAAATGAACAGTTTCAAGGTACATCTAAACTGTGGTAATCCACGTGAATAATAATGCTGGGAAAATGGATTTCATTAGCGTATTTGAGGTGGTTTCCTTTAACAGTATGTTGAGTACTGAGGTAGAGTGAGGATCATTTGAAAATGATATTATGTGATCAGAAGAGCTAATTGAAAACCCTGCTGAAAAGGAGATTTCGGGAATAGTATTTATAATATGTTGAATTTTATATGATGTCTGAAAGCAAACCAGTTATTTTTGAAACTGTGGTTATAAACCTGAGTCATGCAATTCACGAAAGTGTGAGGCTAAAATTAGATTCAGTGAATTGGAGAAGTACATGAAAAAGATTTACTGGAAGACAGGCAATCGTTATTGTTTAAATAAATACCTTAGAATGTACAATATACACATGTCCACCACAGTTCAATCAGCAAAGGGGTAAGGTGACTTAACAATAGTTAACAAAATAAGTTAAAGATTGCATTAGATCAAAGGAAGCAGCTCCGGAAATTGTCAGATATTGTTGTAAGCCATGGATTCAGAGACATTTGAGGACCACTGAACGGATAATTAAATAATAAAAAAAAATGCAAACTAAAAGGAAACATTGGGATGACCAAATGCTTCTCTCGATACTTGATGGGAAAGTGAAGGCAAGGACACGTGTGGAATGGGGAATATCCAAACACGATAGTTTCTTGCAGAGAACTTGGAAATTACAGAGTAGTTAAACAGTTACTTTCATGCCAATCTTATTAGAGGCAAGATTAACTGATGGAGAAATTCAGTTTGTGTTCTCCAGTGATTGCCAAAAATGAAATGAGATCGCAGTGAAGCTTAGAAAATTCACACAGAGAGACGGACTGACACAGGGGCATGGAGAAGTGTTCCCAGGCAAGGTTAGGGAGAATCCCAAGATGTTGTCCACGTATATCAATCGGAACAGAATAACCAGGACACAACTAGGGCCCATTAGAGACCAAGGGAGCACTCTGTGTGCGAAGCTGGAGAACATTGATCGATCGTTACATGAGAGTTCCATATCTATTTTACTTGGAGAGGGAGGATGCAGGGACAGAATTCAAGAAGATGGATTGGGAAGCTCTTGAACAGACTGATATAAGATGGGAGCAGGGATTGGAGGCCTTGGCTGGTATAAAATTGGACTGATTGCCAGGTCTGGATAAGTTGAAGTACAGGCTGCTGTTAGAGACTCAAATGTTTAAGTCAAATCTGACCACAGGGAAGTTGGAGTTGCCAGATGACTGGAGAACAACGAATATGGTCCCACTTTACAGGAAGGATGGTGTAAATAGACTGACTGTTAACCAGTCAGTTTTAGATCCGTGTTCGGGCAAGTACTGGAGAAAATAAGAAAGGAGAAAATTTATCTCTATTTGCAGAGGCAAGGTTTTCTCTATTTGCAGAGGCAAGGTTTGACCAGGGGGAGTCAGCATGACATCATAGGAGGGAAGTCATTCCAAGTGAATGTTATTGCCTGTTTCCGAGCATGTTGTTCTTTTGGTTTTTCAGCAAGACCTTTGACAAGCCCCATATGTGAAACTGATAAAAAAAGAAGTCAGGGTAGCTTAGTGAGTTACATCAAACATTATCTTATTCGCAGGAGACTGAGGATGGTGGAGGAAGGCTGTTTGTGTGACTGGAGACCGATGTTCCCTGATGTACCACAGGGATCAGTGCAGTGTATCTTATTATTTGTGGTATTCATAAATGTGAATGTGTTAGCGGGGTGGGGGTGGTGTGAGGGAGTGTGCTAATTAAGTTTGTATTTGACACAAATATTGGCGGGGTGGTTGGCAGTGAGGAGGAAGGCCTTATGTTACAGAAAGATACAGATGGAATGGTCAGATAGTCAGCTTGAATGTAACCCCGATAAACATGTGGTAATGCACTTTGGAAGAAGGAAACAAAAATGGGGGTATACAATGAATTGCAACACACTAAGAAGCTGAGAGGGTGTTCCTCCACAGATCCCTGAATGTGACGGCACAGGGTAATAGGTTAGGGGAAAGAAATGAGGACTGCAGATGTTTGAGATCAGAATCAAGAAGTGTAGTTCTTGTAAAGCACAGTCAGTCAAGCAGCATGCAAGGAGTAGGAGAGTCGATGTTTTGATCATAAGGTTTTTATCAGGATTGGTGGCCACATTCCTGATGTGAAGCATATTCTCAAAAAGTCGACTTTCCTGCCTCTCGGATGTTGGCTGATCTGCTGTGCTTTTCCAGCAATATACTTTTTGACTGAGGTTAATACATTAGTTAATAAGGCAGAGTGAACCGTAGGCAGAGCCTTCATTCACCGACGTATAGATTGTCAGAGCTATACAAGTCAATGGTTAGGCCATGTTGGAACACTGTGCGTAGTTCTGGGAGCCATATTGCAGGAAGGATGTGATTGTAGTGGAGGGGTACAGAGGAGATTCACCAGGATGCTCCCTGGGATGGAGCATATCAGCTATGGAGAGAGGCTGGATAAGCTCGGGTTGTTTACTTTGGAGCAGAGAAGGCTGAGAGAGAGGTGATTCACAAGGATAAGTTACGAGGGGGATTTCCAGAAAGAGTTTTGCTGAAGTCCCAAGCCCAGTGTGCAAAATCAAATCTTATGCGATTGTGGCAAATATTTGGACATAGTTACAGAATGGGACAGCTGGCAGGAAAGAGTGAGTAAAAGTTTTTGATTTTGATTTTATGACCAGGTGTATTTTCCAGGATAAATACAATAAAATACAGTGAAATGCTTTCACTTGTTGCCACAAAGTGGTGCCATTTTGAATAATTGAAGACAATGGAATAAACAGAGGATACAGCCTGAAGAGAGTTTATGGGTTGTGAGACAGCTCCTCATCATCGACCACTCCTGCAACCCAACCCCTTCATGACAGCTTCATCCCCATCTATACCAGACCCCAGAAACATTGAAGTTTCTGTTCCTCAGGAACCATCTTTGCCACTGGGCAGATACTCCTCCATCACCAGCTCATTATCTCCTCTGCCAGGCCATTCCAATGTCAGAGATATGTCTCTTACTGCTGGGCCCACCTCATCGATGTTACCATCATGGCCTTCCACTATCCCCTTCACCATAACCAGTGCAGGACCCAATCAACAACATGTCTCCAATCTTCAGGCATCACCTTTTGCTTCTGGGCCCTATCTCACTCACATTGACTCTGCTGATGTTGCAGCTGCCAATTCCAGGTCATGTGCTTGCACCGGAAAAGTAAGTAAGGACTCACTCTCCTCCGCACTGGGCTCAACTTGAGTTCCAAATGCTGGGTCCAGCTTGAGGTCAGTAAATTACAAAAAGAAAAGTGGAGGAGAAAATAAGAAAAAGAAAGCAGGTCAGCAAAGAAGCACCTGGACCAGAAAAACAGGAATAAAAGGATCTTTTTATTGGAGATGAAGGCTCGTGGAGTATCTCGGGATTAGGCCCTTGGGTCTCAGCTATTCGCAAACACCTCAAACATTTGGTTGACGGAATTAATTGCAATATATCTCAGTCTGCTGTAGGAGAAATGCATTGAGGAGATTCTCGGCCATGATGAGAACGTGGGAGGCTCACTATGTTGAATGACCTACTCCTTTCCAAAGGTTTCTATGTAATCTGTGGATAAGCACTGTCAATGTTGTCACAAGCTCTCAGATGTTAAGAAGGAGGCCTCTGCAGTGTTGACAGGTCTGTGTTTCCCTTTTCTGATGTAGAAGCTGATGCCGGGTGTTCTGAATGGATTTATCCTTTAAGATTTCGGAGCTGTTTGATACAATTGAGTGTCTTGTTTGGCCATTTCAGAGACCATTGAAGAGTATATCACATGACTGTGTGTCTGGAGTCACTTTTAGGCCAGACCAGGAAAACACGGGAGATTCACTCCCTGAAAGTACATTGGGGAAGCAAATTGGTGTTTATAATTGACATTGGCTTCAAGGTCATTATTACTGATTCAAGATTTTAGATCTCGATATTTTATTAATTGTTATTAACTTCCACCAGCTGCCAGAGCATTAGCCTGGTCTGGTTTAGAAATCCAGTGACATTTCCATCTCCACATAGTAATCTGTCGCAAACTACACTGAGCAGTTTATTTCTGTGCTGCTTGACAACTCTGTCAAAAAGAACTCCCAACAATTTGACTGTCAATATGGAATTGAGAGGGTGATGTTGGTCATACTGTAATTATTCTCCTCTTAAGGGACTTGTCATAGTTGAGTAATTTTCCATATTGCCATATAGATGTCAGAGTTGGAATTGGAATGAAACAGCTTCCCCAGGGACATGGCTTGTTGTACATTGCCTTTGTCATATCTACTGTTCAGATGTTGCTTCATGTCACATAGAGCGAATCAGATTGTTTGAAAACTGTCATCTGTAATTCTATGGGCATCCTGACGATGTGAGGTAGATCATTGACTCAATACTTCTGGCTGAGTATGGCGCAGATAACTACATGCTTGTCTTTTGCACTGATGTGCAGGGCTGTTCCATTATTAAGGAAGGGGACATGCGTTGGGTCCTCTCCTGCAGTGCGTTGTTTGATCCATTAACGATTGGATCTGGCAGGACTGTAGAGCTTCGAACTCATCTGTTGGTCTTGCTATCATTCCGCCCTCCCTATCAGATGGTAGTTCTGCTGTTTGGAATGTAAACAGTCAAGTGTGGTAGCTTTATGGTTTGCCATCAGTTTTAGGTACACATAGTTCTGCCCTGGCATGTTCACCACACTCGTCCCTGAAGCATAGATTCGCTTATTGTTAATGGTAGACTGAGGGATAATCCCAGGCAAAAAGTTACAGATTATGGTTGAATATAATTTTGCTTCTTTTGCTGTTGTGGTCTACAGTATCACGTAGAACACGCAGTTTGAGCTGCAACATCTCCAATACAGTTCTGCCCCCAGTTCACACCAAGTCCCACTCACCCATCAGCCATGTACTCCATGAACTACTCTGGTTTCTGACGTGGCACACTTCCAATTTTATATTCTCATTCTACTGAGGGTCTCTCCATGGTGTCACACTTACAATTTGTCTCATTGCACAACACCCTTTAACATAATCATCTGAATCCTTTCCTTTCCAGTATGTGCTACCTTCTTTGTTTAGAGTGAATGCGTGTCCCTCTGTTTCTCTCTCTGACTAACAGTAAGAACTCTGCAGTTTCAGTGATGCCAGCTTTACGTCATTTCAGAGACACGGAAATTGTGCATCTTGTGTTATCTTTCACTTCCCGGTATATAGCGCTCCAGTGAACAGGGCATTTGAGCCACGTTGACACATGTCTTTGAAACGTGGAGAAAAGCAGAAATTGCTAGAGAAATGAAGCAGTTCTGGCAGCTTCAGTGGAGTGAAAGCAGACTTAATCATTTGGGTGCACTGACCATTTTTCAAGGCTCACAGGTTTTTTTTTGTTCTCGTTTCAGATTTCAAGTATCCAAAATTATTTGTTTAATTGAAAATCTGCTTTTTTTTCATTTCTGGAGAAACACAGCAGATCTAGCAGCATCTGCGGAGAGAGAGAAACACAGTTAGCATTTCAAGTCCAGTGTGACTCCTCTTCAGAACAGAAATGGATTGGAAAATGGGCTTTTAACTCCCTTGACCGAGGTAGAGGATGGGTGATGGGAAACAAGATCGTGTGGAGGAGCAATGCCACTGACAAATTGACTTTTATTTCTGGTAAAACAGAATCAAATGTAAAATGAGTATTAATTAAATTGTGAAGGGGGTGAGAATGGGTTCCTTAATTAAGTGCAAGACAAACGATTCACAAACAGGGCAAGATCATGGCAAAGTTTCTTCATGGAGTGCCGTCACTAGCGGTGTTCCACAAGGATCTGTTTTGGGACCATTGCTGTTTGTCATTTTTATAAATGACCTGGAAGAGGGGTTAGAAGGTTGGGTGAGAAAGTTTGCGGATGATACGAAAGTCGGAGAAGTTGTTGACAGTGAGGAAGGATGTGGCAGGTTACAGCAGGATATAGAAAAGCTGCAGAGCTGGGCAGAAAGGTGGCAAATGGAATGCAATGTAGCTAAGTGTGAGGTGATTCACTTTGGGAAGAATAACAAAAAGATGGGGTACTGGGCTAATGGTCGGATACTTGGTAGTGTGGATGAGCAGAGGGATCTTGGTGTCCATGTACACAGATCTCTGAAAGTTGCCACCCAGGTAAATAGTGCAGTGAAGAAGGCATATGGCGTACTGGCTTTTATTGGTAGAGGAATTGAGTTCCGGATATCCAGAGTTATTTGTTTAATTGAAAATGTGCTTTTTTTTCATTTCTGGAGAAACACAGCAGATCTGGCAGCATCTGCGGAGAGAGAGAAACACAGTTAGCATTTCAAGTCCAGTGTGACTCCTCTTCAGAACAGGAAAGGATTGGAAAATGGGCTTTTAACTCCCTTGACCGAGGTAGAGGAGGGGTGACGGGAAACAAGATGGTGTGGAGGAGCAATGCCATTGACAAATTGACTTTTATTTCTGGTAAAACAGAATCAAATGTAAAATGAGTATTAATTAGATTGTGAAGGGGGGAAGTGGGTTCCTTAATTAAGTGCAAGACAAACTATGTTCTATGTTCTATGTTCTATTGGGAGACCAGGAGAAAGAATGTGTGAAGAATGGAGAACAGCCATAATGTGGTCAGGCGGTGGAAGTATGGAATTGAATAAAAAACTACTTCAGGACAGAACGTACCAAGGTCTAAAGTGAGGTGTTACTCGAGGCTGAGTTGTGCTTCATTGGAGCATTACAGCAGCTCAGGACTGAAATGTTAGCATGACAGGAAGGTACTTTATTGAAATGGGAAACAATGAGAAGGTCAGGGTTATTCCCACAGACAGAGTGGGAGTTTTCCTCAAAACAGTTTCTGTTTGATCTCCCCAATGTAAAGGAGACTGCATTGTGAGCAGCAATGACAGGAGACTGGATTGAAAGAGTACAAATTAAATGCTGCTTCATCTAGAAGGTGTGTATTGGGTTGTTATGACATAACGAATGTGTCCGCGATCTTTTCAAATGTCCAAATTTATTTCTTCTTATATCTAGACCACCTAGCTCCACAGCTTGGAGAGAGGAAGTACTATAGGTGAGGGAGGCCAGAGTTAATAAACTTGGAGCTGGATAAACACAGCAGACCAGCAGAATCAGAGGAGCAGCAAACACACTATTTTGATCTTGGACGTTTCGTCAGGTTTGATGAGGACCAGGGGAGCCCAGAAATGGAGTGATGGGATATGGAAGGGTGGCGGGTAGGTATGATGGTGGTAGGCACATGCAGGTATGAGGTTACTGTGATTGGTCAGTGGGAAGGATGGAGCAGATACATGTGTGTCTGGTCAGTGAAAAGGGACATGGGATAAGGCTGTGGGTGAGGGCTTTTGAAGTGGCTTCAGTCAATATTCAGGTCATTGGGCTATCAGCTTCAAAGGTAAACTCTCAGGTGGTGTTCCTCTAACGGTGGACAAGCTAAGGATGGGCATGTCGCCGGGCGAGTGGGAGTGGAAATTAAAATGAATGGTAACTGGAAAGTCGGGTTAGTTGTTTCGTGCAGAGCACTAATACTCCACACAGAGCCTGATCCTGGCCCACCGAGCTCGTCTCCAACTCCCAATGTGGTCTCCTCTATGTTGTGGAGACGAAAGGGAGACTCAGGGACATATTCATGGAGCATATGCTCTCTGCACGCTTTAACAAACTCAGCATTCCAGTTGCCATCCATTTCAATCACTCCCCTCCCCTTGCTCATCCAGCAACAGGTCCATCTTTGGGCTCCACCACTTTCAGAGTGAAGCCAAACAGAAACTGGGGAACACAACTTGATATTTCAGCTGGAGACCTTACAGCTCAATGGTCTCAATATTGATTTCACTGGCTTCAAATTTCTCTACCCACAGTCTTACCCATGTCCCCTTCCCTGACCTGACCAAAGCTGTCCATCTTCCCATTCGTATATCTGTTGCACCCTTCCCACTGACCAATCACAATAATTCCCTGCCTGCATCCCCCATCGCCTACTCTTCCACCAGCCCCACGGCCCTCCCTCTATTTACTTCCCGGCTCCCCTTTCCCACCCCAATCCTGATAAAGTGTTTCAGCCTGAAACGTTGACTTTCCTCTTCCTAGGATGCTGTCTCACTTGCTTTGCTTTTTCAGCTTCATATGTATTGGCTATATAGTTGCACGTTGAGACCTTATCAGCAACAGATTTTATTGTGCTTTTTATGCATTCCTTGTTGTCTGTTTACTCACAAGCTTATCGCAACATTCTCAATGCAGGATCTAGAAAACAGTCTTTTTGTAACTAATGCTCCTGTCTGCTTCGAACTGATTTCCTTTGTTTTAACCATACTTTCATCACTGCAGTGGCATTGTAATTGTAACTCTTGTTATGCTGTAGCTTAATCACACTATTTCCAATATGCTTCACAACTTCCTTGTTCTTATACTCCACACATCTATTCATAAACCCCAAGATCCAATAAGTCCTTCTATAATTTCCTGTCTTCTGTGTCCCTCTCTTCTTATATGGTGAGGTTACATTTACCAGTCCTCCCTCTCTCCAAAGTTTCCTGAAAGATCACCAGCAATGCCTCCACAATTACCTTCGATATCTCTTTAGAAGTACGAGCTGTTGTCCAACTGGTATCGCTGATTGATTCAACTTCACCTTCCCTAGCACCTTTTCCTTACTGAAGTCAGTATACTCACCTCTATACCCTGACTGTCTTGAAGTTCTGACATTTTGCTGGTGTCTTCGTCGTGAAGACTGATGTAAAGTATCTATTCAATTCCTCTGCCATTCCATTGCTTCCCATAAATACTCAAATCTCATTTTCCAACAGTCCTTTGTTTGTTTTTTACTCACTGTCTTCCTTGTTATAAATCTAAAAATCGCTTTCCATATTCTTTTACACGATTAAGAAGCTTAATATTATATTTCACCCTCTCCTCCCTTTTGCTGTTATTAGCTATCCGTGCTGGAATTTGTAGACTTCGTAATCCTTTGGATTCCCAATAATCTTCACCATATTGCGGGTACTTTCTTTTGTTTTTATGCTTTCGTTATCACTCACGGCTGACTTGTCTTCTGCTGAATATTGTTCTTCTTCCTGGGGGTGCGTTTCTGATGTGTTGTTGAATTATCTCCAGATACCTCTGCCATTGTTGCTTCACCATCTTCCCGTGCTCAGCTTCAGCTTCCAACTAACTCTTGCTAACTGCTCCCTCATGTCTTGTAGTTACATTACTCAATTATAAGACATCACATTCAAAAGTGAGCAATAGATGTAAACAGAAGGAGGGAAGTCTGAGGCATGGGACAGAAAGAACGACTGGACGATTTATTAATTAGATTAAAAGAGAAATCGAGAGACAGAGAGAGAGAATATAGACATGGAAATATAAAAATGGAGACGTCTACATGACTGATAGATATAGATGTACTTCTGTATTTGATTTGACAATTCCTGTGTGTTGAGGTCCTTTGTACAGTGTATGTGCAACAGAATAGTATGTTGAAATGTGAGTCTGATGCCAGAACTTTTATCTCCATCAATATGACAGGCAACAGCTGTTGACAGAACCAGCAGGCCAATGTATATGTTTCCCGGTAGAAAATTGATTAACTGAAATAAATTGGAACTCAAGAAGCAGAAATTTATAACATACATCCTGATTAGAATTAGAGATTAGGTCTGGGAATGCAAGGAAGTGGCAGGAGGCAGAGTGTACATTGTAAGAAGGGGAACATAACATCTCAGCTGAAGATTAAATAACATGTTAAAGTTTTATAAATTTTGTACATCACATGCATCATTTTGTTAAATATGTCTCTCTTGTTCATTCTGAGTATGGTGCACACATATGAACAGTCTTATGTATCTGCACGCAGATATCCACACTAACACACACACACACACAGACACCCTCACACACAGAGACACACGCACAGACACCCACACACACAGACGCGCTCTCACATACAGAGACACACATGCAAACACCCACACACACAGACACACACACTCACTCATGCACAGACACACACAGACATACACAAACTCACACACACAGATAGACACACACACACAGATTCTCTCTCTCTCTTTCACACACACACACACACACTGATCAATCACTGTTCGGCCTTTCCATTTCAAATTATCCTGTTTTGTTTACATTGTCATTTGCAATTCCTTCTTCCGAATATATTCTGTTTCTTTCTCTACATTTGATTTTATTCTGTCTGTCAAGAAGACATTGGGGACTTGGGGGTGTAACTTTACTCCTCATCAGTCTCCACAGTCACTGTCTTCTATTCATTTTTGTTTCTTAGCCCATGGAAAATACATATTGTGTCTGACCCTTGAATCCAGATAAACAGGTCACTTTTTTTTTAGATTACATACAATATGGAATTAGGTCCTTCGGCCCAACAAGTCCACATCGACCTTCCGAAGAGTAACCCATCCAGACCCATTCCCCTTCCCTCTAATCACCCCTGACACTATGGGCAATTGAGTATGGCCAATTCACCTAACCTGCATATCTTTGGATTGTGGGAGGAAACCGTTGCACCCAGAGAAAACCCACGCAGACACGGGGAGAATGGGCAAACGCCACACAGACAGGTGCCCAATGCTGTTCAGAAAACAAAACATTTACTTTTGTGCTAAGCCTAAAACAAATATATAAAAAAGAAAAGGCATATAAACTGTGCAATAAGATGTTTCAACCTTTGCAAGCAAATTATTGAATTACATTGTGTAAACGATAATTAACTGATAAAAGTTATGAGAGTATAATCGAGCAAATTACTAGCACAGCGAGAGAATAACAAGCGATTACATTTAAACTTGAGGGTTATGGACTAACAGTTATTATGTCCAGAAAAAAAAGATGATGATTTTGTGAGAAATTGCATTTTCCCCATGATATGTAATTCCCAACAGTTCACATTTCAGTGTGGAGACCCTTATGCTGGTTGAGAGGGAGCTCCAGGCTCTGAATGAATTCTCATCATCTCAGTGTGCATTTGGTGTGTGTCTCTGCACTGTTCATAAATCTATCAGCAGCCTTAATGCCTTACTCCTGAAATAGTTCGCCATTCCAATCAGTGTCTGGCCTCCATAGGAGTACAATAATGTCTTCTCGGAGAGAGAAGACATTTCCTGGAGACTTGACACAAACCATTCACTTTTCCCTCTCATCTTCAGCAAACCAAGTTAAAGTGACGCATGTGTACCACAAGCAAAGGAACCAGGAGGAACAACATAGAACAGTCTATCTGTGTAGACTCTGCTTCACTCTTTGTCATGTTGGGGCATCAAAAACATCTTCCTATTTCTGTATATGTGGTTTGATAGGCTGAATGGCTACGTCCTGGTCATCTGGAAGCTGCTCAAGGACCTGACTTGGCGAATCCGGTTCCTGTTTAACATCTCGATGTGCTGGCTACACTCCTTCCCTCCTTATGTAATAGGCAGAAGGGTCTGAATGGGCTATCCCTATTCTTATCCAATAGTTTCAATGGATTGAATAGCGTCCTTGTATTCTGTTGAAACCAAGTTTCGGGCAGAAGCTTATGCTCAGAAACGGCGATTCTTCTGCTCCTCGGATGCTGCCTGACCTGCTGTGCTTTTACAGCGTTACACTCCCGAGTCTTCAGTCAGTGAATGGTCTCCTCTGTTTCTGTGCACCAGGTTATCGGAATAAATGAACTCCAAGTGCTCCTGTCTTGCAGTTTTTAGGAACTGAATGGAACATAGGAACGTAGGACTGAGGGGTAGGAGTATGTCATTAGACACTTTAAGCCCTCTCAACTAGGCAGTAAGATCGTGGTTTATCTGCATGTGTTCTCAGCCCCACTTCCATATCTGTAGTTCATTGGCCTTTACTGTCCAATATCTAAATGCTTTGACTAAATGAAAACACACAGGCACCACAAACTTCTGGGGAAGAGCATTCCCACTCAAACAACCCTTTGTGAAATTCTCCTCATCTGTGTTCAGACTGGGGTTGGACAGACCACTGTTTCATTTTCTAGTCCCGTTCCTCCATTGATCATGATAACTTTTAAATGTGACCCGGTTGGTGATATGACCAATGATATAGGTCTCAGACTAGGTCAGGTTCTTTGCTGGGGACAAGTCAGCTCGATATCTTACATTTGCAAAAATAATTCACCAAAGCAAAGTTACTCAAAGCTAAGATGGAAAAATAAAGTGCAAACAGTTTGGACAAATATTTACATTAATATTTATCTTTGAACGCATACTGAGATGCAGTCTGAGCATACACACAGACACACATACTAAGACATACACAGTATCTCACACACGCAAGTGCACACAGACACACACATACACATACCTAAATACAAGCAGGAAAAAAAAGCTGCAAAATATCAGCTTGAAAGAGCTTTGTCCAAGCAATAGTTAAACTCAAGACAAAAGCAAAATAATTAAATGTTATTCTGCCTCTGAAGTTGTTCTGCTCAGACAAGCAGGATTTATTCCTGGAACAGTCGGATTGGCTGAAATACCTTTGAATTTAGGCAGTAGGGAGATGCCAATGATTCCTCAACAGTAATCCTACATGAATGATAATTTGACTGAACAGTTTTCACCTCTCATACATTGCTGCGAGCAGGAACAAGGAAAGAGAGGGAGCAATAAGCAGTGGCTTCTCCAACATGTTGCATTTTCTCCATCTCTGAGCAGAAATATACAATAATGTTATCTGAAAACCAAACTGAACCACGTGAGGCCTCCTTGAACATTCTCGGAACTGTATGATTCTGTCCCTATTCTCTACTCCATGTAGGAGTTTTAATGAAGATACATTTGTATGTGTCCTCATATTTTTGTCCAAGCAAATCATGTCTTCATAGTATTTGTTTTCTTATACTATGAAAAGAATATATAACATATACCGTTGTTTTCTTAAATTTGAATCCTCAGTTCTAGACTCCCATACCAGAGAAAATGTCCATAGGCTATGCACCAGATACACTCTCCTCAATGTCTTACACAGTTCAATACGAACGTCTCTCCTTCTCAACCCTGAAGTGCTCTCGCCTTATGTAGATTTATAACATCATGAGGAGCAAGGAAATGGTGAAGATCCAAGAACATTTTCCGAGCTTAGGACAGTCCAAAACTAGAGCATATAGATTGAAGGTGAGGGGAGAAAGATTTAAAAGGGACAAAAGTGGTAACTTTTCACAGAGTGTATAGAATGAACTGCCAGAGGAAATGTTGGAGGGTGGGACAGCTACAGCATTTAAAGCCATTTGAATGAAGCCATTTGAGTGAACACGAAGTTTTTATGGGATATGGGCCAAGTGCTGGCAAATGGAACTTGATTAATTTAGGACATCTCGTCGGCATGGACATGGTGCAGCGAAGGGTCTGTTCCGTGCGGAATGACGGAATAAGGCCTTCTTTCCAGGAGCAAGTGCAGTGAAACATCTTCGCAAAGCTTCTAAAGCTATTGAGTATATTTATTTTTCAGTTTATGGAATCATCACTGCTCACAGATGTTGACTCAGATATCCTCCGTACAGATGCAGTAAAATATCCTGACAGACTTTTCATGCAGTAATCATTCAAAATACCTTCCTAATTACTTGCTGAATATGCATACTAACCCCGTGTGATGTATCTACCCTTTGTACAACTGAGTTTTGTGATCTCTCTTCTTTTAATTAGTTTACTGTTGTTTTACCCTTCTGCCATAGCACAAACCTCGGTAGTCCATGTTATCCTGTTTCTGCCAAAGATTTGCACACTAACCTTCCCTGTCTATTTCACATTACAGACTCTCTACCTCCACTTGACATCTTATCGAATCTTAGTGGTTGAGCCAATTGAGTTCCATCCAATCAGTTCCCACACGCAAATCATTGACAGATTCTAAATAGCTTTTGATGTTGCACTGATCTCTGATGCACTTCACCAAGTTATAGATTTCCAATCTGAAAATACACATTATTCCCGACTATCTATTTTCTGATAGTTACCCAGGACTCCCCTGTTCCTGTGTAGCAATCTAGAAAGTAGGTGTGACCTCCTCTTGTGCTGCATAATGTACTGAAATGGCTGAAGAGCTTCATCCTATTTCTTTATAATTACTTAGAGGGGCAGATCGATCCTGAATGGCTGAATGTGATCTTCCTCACCTTCTGTAACAGCATCGAGGGGTTGGGTGAGTGAACAACACATGAAGCAAGAGCAGCAGGTGGCCATTCAGCCCCTCGAGCCTGCTGCACAATTCAGAATGTTCATTGTTGATGTGATTATAACTAAGCATCCCTTTCCTGTCTGTTCCCAATAAACATTGATTCTCTTGTTCCTCAAAGATCGATATAACTCCGCCTTGAGTGTTTTCATCAACCCAGTCTTCACTGCTCCTTGGGCATGAGAAGTCCACAGACCACACATTCCTAAAGAGAAAGGAACATCCCCTTCCCAGTCTGAAATAGGAATGCCCTTATTCTCAAAATGCGTTACGCTCAAACCAATCATTATTCTTTTGACACAACGGTTAGGAACAGATATAGACCATTCAGCCCCTCAAACCTCCCGAAATTTCCATTAACCCTCGACAATCAAACACTGACCAGATTAACCTCCAGTGAAGTTAAAGGAACTCCAGGTACAATATGTTCACGAGAGGTCAAGAAATTAGAACAGCGACCATTGAACAGTACAGCACAGTGAGAGCCCTTCAGCCCTCAATGGTGTGGCGACCTTTTATCCTGCTCTAAGATTAAATTAGACTGCAGAGCCTTCATCCTATTGTCATCTATGTGCCTATCCAAGAGTTACTTGAATATCCCTACTGTAGCTGATTCTACTACCACTGCTGTAAGTGCATTCTACGCACCTCTCACTACCTGTGTAAACAACCTGCCTCTGACATCTCCCCAAACCTGCCTCCAATCACATTAAAATTATGTTTCCCTCGTGTTAGCCATTTCCACCCTATGAAAAAGACTCTACTTATCCATTCTATCTGTGCCTCTCATCATCTTGCACACCTTTATCAAGTCACCGTTCATCCTTCTTTACTCTAATGAGAAAAGCTAAAGCTCACTCAAACCGTCTTCGTAAGACATGCCCTACAGAACAGACAACATTCTGCTAACTCCAGTCTGCACCCTTTCTAAAGCTTCCACATCCTTCCTTTAATGGAGCGAACAGAACACAACACAATATTCCAATTGTGATCTAACCAGGCCTTTATGGAGCTGCAGCATAACCTCGCAACTCTTAAATGAATCCCCCAGCTTATAAAAGCCAACACATCATACACATTCTTAACAGCCCAATCACCTTGAGGGCTTTGGCAACTTTGAGGAATCTACGGACGTGGACCCCAAGATCCCTTTGTTCCTCCACACTGCCAAGAATCCTACCTTTGACCCTGTAAGCTGCATTCAAATTCAACCTTTGAAAGCGACTCTCTCCTGAAAATGGGAAAATGGACCAGAATCAGGCCACTTATCCCATTGGATCAATGAACGTGCAATATTTTCATTGCATTGACTTACAACTGGTTCTGTCAACCTTGCTTGGATGCATTTGCGATAGAAATACTCTTTAATTTGCGCACTCTGTGTCATGAATAATCTTCAAAGACAAATCACTTCCACATTGCAGAGCGACCATAGACATAACTTTGCATGAACATTATCCACTCTAAAAGTCCTCAGTACGATTACAATCCTCCATATACCAAACTGTGTGTGTGTGCGTGTGCAGATGGTTCTATCAGTTTGGATGGCGCTATGAGCTGCCTCCCTCCCCCTCCCTCCCAGATTGAATTCCCTGATGGTTGTCACCCTGCGGTGCTGTCAACGCAGAGGAGTGTGAAGGCTAGCAGAGGGGGACATTGCATCACCTTAAACACTAGAGAGGCTGACAGATCTGCTGTGCACATGGACACACAGATACACACAGAGATGAATACAGTCACGCAGACAAAATGCAGAGATGAAAACAGACACGCAAATACACAAAGAGACAAATACAGACACACAGAGATGAATACAGATGCACAGGCGCACAGAGAGACGAATACCGACGTGCAGCGACACACATAAACAAATACAGGCACACAGATATACACAGAGACAAATACAGACAGGCAGATACACAACGGAGATGAATACAGGCACACAGATACACATAGAGACGAATACAGACACGCAGATACAGAGATGAATACAGGCACACGGAAACACATAGAGACGAATACAGACACGCAGATACAGAGATGAATACAGGCACACGGAAACACATAGAGACGAATACAGACACGCAGATACAGAGATGAATACAGGCACACGGAAACACATAGAGACGAATACAGACACGCAGATACAGAGATGAATACAGGCACACGGAAACACATAGAGACGAATACAGACACGCAGATACAGAGATGAATACAGGCACACGGAAACACATAGAGACGAATACAGACACGCAGATACAGAGATGAATACAGGCACACGGAAACACATAGAGACGAATACAGACACGCAGATGAATACAGACACGCAGATTCAGAGATGAATGCAGACATTCAGATGCACACAGAGACGAATACAGACAGACAGATACACAGAAAGACAAATATAGACACGCAGATACACAGAATGGAAAATATTGACACACAGTTACACACAGAGACGATTAAAGTCACACAGATACCAACAGAGACGAATACAGATACACGTATACACACAGAGTTGAACACAGATAAACCGATATACACAGAGACAAAAACAGACGCGCTGATACACACAGTGATACGCAGATACACACAGAGACGAATAGAGACACGTAGATATACAGAGAGATGTATACAGACACGCAGATACACACAGAGGTGAATACAGACAGTCAGATACACACAGTGACGAATACAGACATGCAGATGCACACAGACACAAATACAGGCACGCAGATATGCACAGAGACAAATACAGACATGCAGATAAGCACAGCGATAAATGCAGAAACACTTTTACACACAGAGACAAAATCAGACATGCAGAGACACACAGAAATGAATATAGATGCATAGCCACACACGGAGACTGATGCAATAGCACATATACTAATACAGGCGCACAAAAACAAATACCGATACACAGATGCACACACACACAGATACCCAGTCATCAATACAGACGCACTACCTCCACTGCCACACTGATGTTTATGCACACTGGAACCTGCCAGTGTTTTTTTTCATATGGTGACTTTCTCAATATTTCACTCACTCTGTCTGGCTTGTGTCAATCTTTCTGCTGTTCCATAGGTAATTCTCTGCATCCTGTCAATAGCTTCCACCTCTTTCCTTTAATGAGGTGACCAGAACGCGGTATTACAAATGTGTGTTATGACACGGCGATGAACCCTTCTGCTAATTAAACCAAACACTGAGAAAAGCTCACCTCGCTCAGAATCTGTTAAAGTCGAGTGATAGAGAGCTCGCAAATTCCATTACGTAATAGAAAATAATATCAATGTATTCCTTAATTCTAAAAGTGAACATTGACAACAACAGTTAGTCCCACTCTAAGCTTCCCTTTCTCTGAACTGTTTGTTATCTTCCTCCACATTTAATAATATACTCTTCAAATTAAAGAAAAACTGTATTAAAATTACATAAACCAGACAATCTCCAATGCCCTCCTTCTTTCCAATGAATATCTCCCTGGGTCATGTTATGTCTGTTAATGCAAGATTTTTCCGTCCAAAAAAAGGTATCTTGCACAGAGAATGTTGTTCATGGCAGACTCGCACAATGGCAGTTTACTTTCTGTCTAACTTCCAAAATGCGTGCCTCTTTAATCCCTCAACATCAGCTCACCTCCTTGGTTTGATGTTGGCAAAACAATAAATTTAAAATTGATTGGGTTTAGTATAGCGGGACATAATTTCAACTTAATTGGTTAAATTCGAATAGTTGTCAAAAGAGCAACCAAAGCTCAACATATCTGTTTCACAGCCAAATGTTACAGAGTTTAAATTGTCCAGTGCACTCTGAAAATATTAGCTCGTCATATGACAAGTACTTGCAAGCTCTCAATGCAGAACAGCATTCAACTTTATTACTGTGGGTTAAACAGTGGGATTATAGAGCTGCAGCATAACCTCACAGCTCTAAAACTGAGCTCCCCGGCTGTGAAAGCCAATACATCATACGCCTTCTAAACAACAGCATCAACTAGATGCAACTTTGAGGATCTATCGACATGGACCTCAAGATCCCGCTGTTCCAGTTTTAACTCGATCTGTCACTCATCAGCACAGTTCTGTCAATGTCTGTTGCAACCTACAAGAGCCCTCCATACTAACCACAACTCCACCAAAGTTTGTGACATCGGCAAACCTATGAACCCACCTTTCCAATTCGTCATCCAACTCTCTTATTTAAAAAAATCACAAAGAGCAGAGATCCCAGAACAGATCACCAAGCTGGTCACCATGCTCCAGGCTGCATCTGTTCCATCTACCACCACCTTCTGTCTTCTGTGGGCCAGCCAATTCTGCATCCAGACAGCCAGCTCTCCCTGTAAGCTATGCCTCCTTACTTTGTGAATGAGCTTACCGTGGGTAACTTTGTCAAACGCCTTGTTAAAATCCATATATACCACATCCACTGCTCTAATTCATCAACGTGTTATGTCACATCCTTAAGGAATTCAATAAGATCTATGAGGCATGACCTGCTCCTCACAAAACCATGCTGACTGTCTCTAATCATTTATAATTTTCCAAGCATTCATAAATTCTGCCTCGCAAATCCTCTCCAATATTTTGCCCGTCACTGGAGTAAGACTGATTGGCCAATTATTCCCAAGATTATGTCTATTCCTTTCCTTGAACCAGGGAATAACTTTTGCCAGCCTCCTGTCATCTGGCAAGACTCCAGTGGACAGTAAAGATGCAAAAATCATCGCAAAATGCTTCTCTCGCTTCCTATAGTATCCTAGGGCATATCCTGTTTGCCCAAGAAAATTTATCTATCCGTGTGTTTTTCATTTTTTTCAGCAAATCCTCCTGTTCTAGCATATCCGCCTGTTTCATGCTGTCCCCAGAAACGGCAATGTCCCTTTCGTTAGTGAATTCTGAAGCAATACATTCATTAAGAACCTCCACTATCTCCTCCGACTCCTGGCGCAAGTTCCCTCCACTATCCCTGATCAGCCCTACACTCACTCTGGCCATCCTATTGTTCCTCACATAAGTGTAGAACGTCTTAGGTTTTATCTCAATCCGACTCGCCAAGGCTTTTTCATGCCCATTTTTATCTCTACTGAGTTCATTCTTCAGTTCCTTCCTGGTATCATTGCAACCTTCTACAGCCCTGTCTAACCCTTGCCTCCTCAACCTTAAGCAAGCTTCATCCTTCCTCTTGACTAGATGTTCTAAAGCGCCTGGCACAATGAACGTATGGAGCTGTAAATGGATGGGAGTTGCACATCCTGTCACCTCCAGCATGGACAGCAATTTTCCCGACATGGGCAGTGATCAAACACAGTGTTACTGAGCATGCACTGGGATGGTGGACACAGCTCTACATGCTGGAAGGGTAACTGCTCCAGGTTTACAGAGTTATTCACTGCACAGCTCCCCGTGGACTGATGTGGTCTGCACAGTCTGTACAGATTGCTGGGTTGTATTGAGCGGTACACTGGCCTGGTCTGCACAGTGCTTCACGCTGAATAGATATCTCATCTGGATTACGATGTCTGATTCTGTGAGGCGGATTTGGTATCTGGCATAACTGATCATTTGAGCTAATCTGTCAGCATATTTATTTTATGCTTTTATTCTTGTCATTGGACCCGCCAGTGTCTGACTCCTCCAGCTAATCCCATTTCTCTGAGAAGAGCTATATTTTTTCAACTTGTTGATCAAGTAATCATCCAAATATAACACGAATATCCGTCTTTCTGTACCTTAACCTGGCCGTTGGTTCTCATATCCCTGAATCCCCGGGGACGTAATTATGAAGTTCAGAAACAACATGCAAAGTGTGCGGCTCATGCTCTTCTATACATCACGGCTGTGGGTCCCATTTGGATCGTTAATGTATCAAGAGCTGGCACTTGAAGCTCAGAAACAATGAAATGGTGTGTCTCGGGCTGTTCACTTCCCGGTGTGTCCCATGTGGTGCTCCATGGACAGGAGAGTGTGTGTTGGCTGTTGCTCACTTCCCGTTGTGTCCCATGTGGTGATCCATGGTGGACAGGGGGTCCCAGCAGCTTTGAGACACGTCTTTGAACCTGGTCCTGTGCCTGTTCACTGAACATCTGTGTTTGCCCCTCTCAGCTGATCATGCGGTCAGTTACACGAGGAAGCCCCTCGAGTATTATTGTTAATTACCAGGCATCAAACGTGTAACTGAGGGGCTTCTGACCGACTCCTGTTATTGGAAAGTTAGTGGAAGTGCTGGGAATGGTTTTCGGGAGGCTGTGCTGTGAGATGCCTCAGGCATTCAGGGAGACCTGTGACTTGGTGACCCAACTCTGGATGGAGCATGTGGACTGTAGTTACAGCATCTAGGTCTGTAACATGAACAACAAATGGAGCAGAGGCTGCAGAGAGGGGAAGCTCTGAAACCACGCGGTGCGTATGTCTGGAGAAAGGGATCTGCTGGATCCACCTCAGGTTTTCCAGGAACAGCTTCCCAAGCTCCACTTAACCCAGGAGCAGAGTTTGAGGGGACACTGATTGAACAAGCAGCTGGTCACAGAGCGGTGTCACCTCCTTCAACACGACCTGCAGCTTCACACCAGGGGGAGGGCGGTGCTATCAGTGGCCTTTATGGTCACAGTTTCATTCAGCTTCTATGTTCCTGAACTTTCCAGGCAGGAGTGGGTGATGGCTCCATTATCTCTCCGATCTCAACATCAGTGTCATCATTCAGTGACGGAGGATATATATGGTGGATGAGAGCAATAGGCCCGCTGAGAACATCAGGCAGCAAACGATCAGGGTGATGGAGAAACACTTGCCGTGTCTGAACGGCTCAGAGTGAGCCCTCCAATACACACGGTATCACTAAGTCCTGTAATCCCTCTGTATTTCAGTAACATACTGCTTGCCGTTCTTCCTGGAAGAAAATGACAGGTTATATATGACGTTAAATCCCGCCTGCCAAACTTTTATCCATTGATTAACTTGTCCATATCCATTTACAGACTCTACAACTTCCATTGATTATTTATTTTCCTGCTTATCTTAGTTCCATTGGCAAACTTAGTTACAGTACATTTGTTCCACTTCTCTAGATCATTGATATAGATGGTAAATAGTTGAAGACCCTGCACTGGTCATTGTGTGACCCTACTGGTTACATTCTTTAAAACTGATTATAACTGATTTATCTGGAGTGCCTGCTTTCTGTTTAATAACCAGCCTTTCCCCATTCCTGTGTTCCCCCATTCGAAGGGCTGAATAAGGACGAGGAACATCAGTCAGCAATCCAGCCCCTCCAGCCTGCTCCACCATTGAATACAATCATATGTGATGTCAGCCTGCTCCACCATTGAATACACTCAAGGCTGATGTCATCTCGGTCTCAGTCCCACTTTCCGGCCCACTCTCCATATCCCGTCAGTTACTCAATAACCCAGCATCCACTCCACTCTGGAACAGTGAATTACACAGATTTACAATCCTTTGAGAGAAGTTCTCTCATCACTGTTTTAATTCTGCTCCACTTATCCTAAAACTATTATCTCTTGTTTAGATTGCCCCCATGAGGAAATACCCAATACATATCGACATTATCAATCACCGTTAGCATTGTCCAGACCTCAGTGACATCTCCTCCCATTTTTCTAAACTCCAGAGAGTATAGACCTGAAGTGCTCAATCTCTCTTCAGAGGACAAACTCCTTATCTCTGGAATCAGTCTAGTAAACCTCTTCTGAACTGCCTCCATGGTAATTACATCCCTCCTGCAGTCAGGATACCAAAACTGTACACAGTACTCAATTGCGATCTCACAATGCCTGGCATTATTGCAGCAACACCTCCCTTGCTTTATAATCTATTCTTTCAGAAATAAATGCCAAATTTGCAGTTGCCTTTCTCATTATCTGCTATACCTGCATCTGTGTTTTTTGCGATATGGATGAGGATACCAGATCCCTCTGTACCTTAAAACTCTGGAGTTTCCCTCTGTTTGGATAGTAAGTTGCTCTTCTGTTACACCGACAAAAACGGCCGCATACTTTTCATTGTTTCATTTCATCTGACAAATAATGGCCCAACCTATCCATAAAAATTCATTACACTTTCTCACCTGAGTCAGTGTATTCTGAAAAACTGATTATAGCATGTCCATCCCCTCAAATAAGTGATAGTATTGATTGCTATTAGTTGGGGCCTGGGGACTGAGCCCTATGGTATTTTTCGGAAACAGAAAATGAACCAGTTTTTCCATCTCACTGCAATTCTTTGCTTCACCAATCCTATATCCAAGCGAACAAATTACTTCTAACCATATGTGATCTTATTCTGCAGATTAATCTTTTGTGCACACCTTATTCAATGTCTTCTGCAAGTCCTGATTTTACATCTCCAGGATCCCCATGATGCAGCTTGCTTGTTACGTTCTTAAAGACTCAAATAAATAAGGAAAATACGATTCATCCTTTGTAAAATTATGTTGATTCGGATGGATTGTGGCTTGGCTCTGTAAATGTCCTTTCTTTAATTTCTGAATAATCGATTTTAACAATTTTCTTAAATTCCATCAGTTTTCTCACTACGTTATATTCCATCATGAAGGTGATAATCTTGAATTCTCACCTCTCTATATTCTCTTCATTCCCTCCAATCCTGTATAATTGACACATGGTGTGAAATGACCTACTCTGGTTGCTGTGTAAGAGGCATGAGTGGCTGAAAAGACTCATTCTCTTCCCTGTGCACAAAATCAATGGGCTGATGTCAAAACAAAATCAAAACAAAACATAGATTAAACCGAGCTGAACCAAGGCAAATTAAATTAAATTACATGAAGTTACAACACCCAGCACAATTTTACCAAAGCTCCCCATCACCGGTCGCATGAGTTGCCATACCCGTATTTGTTCAGAATTATTCCTCTCAGAGACCCCCGGGCCACCAGACACAACCCTCACTATTACACAAATGCACTGACCAATATAGCCAATAAAACCATGTCCATATGGTTGAAATAGGGCCGCTACGTCCTATAACAATGTTCCTTTTTCTGGTGGAGAAAGTGAGGACTGCAGATACTGGAGATCGGAACTGAAAATGTGTTGCTGGAAAAGCGCAGCAGGTCAGGCAGCATCCAAGGAACAGGAGAATCGACGTTTCGGGCATAAGCTCTTCTTCAGGCCTTCCTGCAGAAGGGCTTATGCCCGAAACGTCGATTCTCCTATTCCTTGGATGCTGCCTGACCTGCTTCGCTTTTCCAGCAACACATTTTCACCTCCTTTTTCTGGTGCCCATACTCGTAAGGATGTCCAGGACATGAGCTCCATAACACCATGATCAGATTCCTGGGAGGTTTCCTGGAACCCAGTTCATCAGAATGTTCTTCCTCCCACAAAATGAAAGAATACTAAACAATTTCTTCCGATGCAAGTCTAAAGAGGGAAGGTTCAGCGAACCCAAGAGGAGAGGCACCAGAGTTGCCTTGACCTCGGTTCCCAAAATCCCTTCCAAACTCTTGGTATAGTGCATCAATCCCTAAGTAACTTGTGGCATGATCACAGTTAATAAGTAAGAGCACCAATATCTATTGTACATTTGGGGCACATTGGTGACTCTCCTGTCTTAAATTTGACAAGCTGCTCTGGTGTCAATTAAACCCTGTGGGGTACCTTAAACTGCATAGCCTACGTCCATTGCAAATTGAAATCTTCCTTACGGTCTCCCAAACATCTTCCCACTCCTCTGGTGAGATATCCACCCACACTTCCTGAGCCCAGATTCCATAGAGCCACTCTATATCCTTTGAGATTTTATCTCCTAATAAATGATAGAGGTTGCTGACCGAGAGAGCACATGTGGACCGAAACACTCTTCTCTCCATTTCCGACTTATAGGGACTAACCATTAATGTAGTTTTTTTTTCTGTATAAAATTCCTCATCTGAAAGTAACGAAACAGGCCCCTCCAAGATAACTCATATTTCTGGCTCAGCTAATCAAAAGCCATCTTAACCACCACGTCAAATAATTCTCCCAAACAGGAAACTCCTCTGGTCTCCCAGAGCCAAAAGCCATAATCCATCAGTCCTAGCTGGGATCCTACCAATCCTACAATGGGACTAAAAGGGGAAGTTTATTTTTGTAAATTGCCCTCACTTTGTCGCATCATTTTCCAGGCTTTAACTATGTTAAGGGCAATTGGTTTTCTGCGATGGTCCATAACAGTCATCATCTTGTCCATGAACAGCAGATTAATGAGGGGACATTTTGCCTGGGATGCTTCAATGTCCAACCAAACTGACCGCATGTCTTTGCAAGCTCAATCAGCCACATACGATTTCAGGGAACTTAGTTGGTATTTGTTAAAACCCAGAAAATTCACCCCCCGCATCTCCTGCAGAAGCTGCAATTCCATAGAGCCGCTCTATATCCTTTGAGATTCTATCTCCTAATAAATGATACAGGTTGCTGACCGAGAGAGCACATGTGGACCGAAGCACTCTTCTCTCCATTTCCGACTTATAGGGACTAACCATTAATGTAATCTTTTTTTCTGTATAAAATTTCTCATCTGAAAGCAACGAAACAGGCCCCTCCAAGATAATTCATATTTCTGGCTCAGCTAAACAAAAGCCATCCTGACCACCACGTCAAATAATTCTCCCAAACAGGAAACTCCTCTCGTCTCCCAGAGCCGAAAGCCATAATACATCAGTCATAGCTGGGATCCTACCAATCCTACAATGGGACTAAAAGGGGAAGTTTATTTTTGTAAATTGCCCTCACTTTGTCGCATCATTTTCCAGGCTTTAACTATGTTAAGGGCAATTGATTTTCTCCGATGGTCCATAACAGTCATCATCTTGTCCATGAACAGCAGATTAATGAGGGGGCATTTTGGCTGTGATGCTTCAATGGCCAGCCAAACTGACCGCAGGTCTTTGCAACCTCAATCAGCCACATAGGATTTCAGGGAACTTAGTTGGTATTTGTTGAAGCCCAGAAAAGTCACACCCCGCATCTCCTGCAGAAGCTGCAATTTTGTGAGCTTCATAAGAGGCCACCTGTGGTGCCAGATAAACGAGCTTAACCAACTGTAAAGCCTCAATAGCACTGGCCTGGAGAGCATCAAAAGTACTATTCGCATGGGATAGAAGAAACGAGGAAGTACATTCATTTTAACCGGAAGTATTCTACCCAACCAGGATATTGGAATATCTTCTCAGAGCGGAAGGTCCTGTCTTATCTTCTCGAGCACCTGCACGAAGTTTGCTTTATATAATTGACAGAAGACCGGTGTGATAAAAATGCCTAAATAGAGGAAACCTCATTGTGACCATCTGAAAGGGAATCGGATTGCACCCCCACGATCAGGTACTCGAATAACACCCCAACAGGCATGGCATCCGATTTCATAAAGTTGATGTTATACCCCGAGAAAGATTCAAATAAATCAATCACTTCAACTAAACGGGGCAAATATATCATACGGTTAGTGAGAGAGAGAAGAACATCATCTGTGTAAACGATGATGTTATGCCTTCCTGACTCTACCACCCATTCAGTTATATTGGGACCGCTCTGGATGGCTTCTGCCAACGACTCAATCACCAATGCAAATAATAATGGCTGCCTCTGCCGATGCTAAAATTATACCATTAGACCTTACACCATTAGTGAGAACTGCTGCTGCTTTAACGTCACTATATAATTCTGCCATCCACCAGGCAAAAACACCTCCAAGGCCAAACAGTTCCAAGACATAGCTGAAAATGTGTTCCTGGAAAAGCGCAGCAGGTCAGGCAGCATCCAGGGAAAGGAGAATCGACGTTTCGGGCATAAGCCCTTCTTCAGGGTGCCTGACCTGCTGCACTTTTCCAGCAACACATTTTCAGCTCTGATCGCCAGCATCTGCAGTCCTCACTTTCTCCTCAAAAAGTTCCAAGACATAAAAGAGGTATGGCCACTACACCCAATCAAATGCTTTCTCTGCATCCATCGAGACTACCAAGCCTGGAATCGAGCTTGCTGCCACACCTGAACCATATTTAGCACTCTCATAATATTAATAGAGGACCTGCAACTCCTAATAAAACCTGTCTGGTCCTCTTTCACAATGAAGGAAAATATCTTCTCCAGCCTCAACGCTAGTATTTTCGACAAAATTTTAAAGTCCACATAGGTCTATACGAATACGCAATCCTCCAATGCTTTCCTTCTCTTGAGAAGAAGAGGAATATTTGCTTCTCTCTGAGAGGATGGGAGGTAGTCCTGTCTATAAAAATAATTGAATATATCCAAGCACCCTCTCTAATGGATGTAGTAGTATGCGGGCACTCTTCTTTCTGGCCAAGTGCGCCTTCTCAATTTAGCACCAGAGTTGAATAATCTCTGTTTCGCAAAGGAAATCTCCCTCTTTGCTTTCTGGGTGAGCGCAGTATTCAGAGCAGCCCGGAGGGCTGTATTCTCCTGCAACTTAGTTGCAGACAGTCTGTCAAAGTATGCTGTCTCAGCTGCCTTTAGCTAAGCCTTAAGCATGTGCTACTGCTTTCCCTTCTGCCGCTTCCGAGTCACCAAGTAAGAAATAATCAAACCCCTTGCATAGGCCTTGGCAGTCTTCCAGAACACCGACGGATTACTGGCGGTACCCAAGTTAATGTCCCAATAAAAACTTAAATTCCCGCGAAAAGTGCTCAATGAATTTGCTATCTTTCAGGAGGCAAGGATCCATGTGCCAGTGCTGCGAGCCTGTCCCATCGCCATCGGCCTTAACATCCACGTACACTGCTGCATGATCAGAATTTTGCAAAGCAGCATCGAATTTAAAAAGGCCAATGGGGCAAAAAATATGTCAATTCTGGTATAGCACTTATGTGGGTTGGAAAAAAGGTGAAATCCCAACCTTCAGGGTGAAGACATCTCAAACGTCCACCAACGCAGCTCCCTGTTCAAGTCCACTAGCTGCCTTGATGCCGGGGAAATACCCGTGAGATCCCTTGACGTCCTGTCCATTTCAGGGTCCATAAGTCGGTTAAAGTCTCCCCTTTAATTGTACGATGTTCCCCAATGGTCATCCACCTGGAGATTACAACCATTAGAAATTTGAGGGTGGGTGCTGGGGACAATATTATACAATGTCCCATATTCTTCTCCATGTATCAAAGCTTTAAGGATCAGAAACCACTCACGATCTTCCTTAATTTGGTCAAACAACTGAAGTGGACAGGTTTGTATCAATGAGTGAAGCTACTCCTCTACTTTTGGAATTAAAGGATGAAATAAACACCGGGCCGAATCTTCCCTGCTGTAACTTTAAGTGTTCCTTAGCAGTTAGATATGCTTCTTGTAGCAAGGCTACATCGACCCCTTCCTTTCTGAGGCTTGAAAGTATGTTTTTCTCTTAATCAGTGAGTGACTCCAGGTGCACCATTTAAACGAGCGGTTAACCATCGCCATCCGAAGCAGCCCATGACCCATTAGGAGAAGAACCCCATTTATGGCACGTCAAGTGAAAGCAGTAAACAGTTATTAAAAACTTGAAGATATAACTACAATAACATCCAAACCAAACTTCTAACAACTATTTCTACAATGAACCGACATATAACAGAGACTTTCCCCCTTCCGGCAGACGGTGTTCATATTACCCATTAATCCCCCATGGGTCCTCCTAGCTGAAGCTGCTCCCCAAACCCAGGCAAAACAAAGTTTTAAAAAGTTGTATGCATCTTACAACAAGAAAATTAAAAGTGGGAATTCAATCCGTCCCATCCATACTTTGATCTGAGGCAGTCCTGGTGAAACAAAATGTAACCAATCCCACTACCCCCAATCCCCCTTTCCCATTCCGAGCTAAGTGAGAGAAGTGAAAAGCAAATGATAGAAAAACAAAGGATAATGGGAATGGAGGAAGAAAGGAGTAGAGAGAAAAGGGAAAAAAATGGGACATCCACATACTAAAAAAAGGAGGTAAACCAGGCAAACCCCAGAGAAATCAAAGAGAATATAATTGTCCATATTATTTGAACCAGCCAGTCTATTTTAAGGTGTACAGGAAGTTCTTTGCGTTTTCCGGTGAGTCAAAATTAAACACAGACCTTCCATGGCTGAAACATAAGATTGTCGGATATCCTACCAGATTATTCACATCCCTCAGTCTCCTTTTTACCTTATCAAAGGCCTGCTTCTTGCGGACACAGCCGTAGAAAGGTCTTCGAAAAACATTATTCGTGATCCTTTGTAGATCAGAGCCTATGGATCCTTCCCCAGAGATCGAGAAGCTGACAGCACTTTTTTTTTCACTATGTGCTGGAATTGCACTTGGACCGGGTAGGGACGCTGGTCCGATCCAGGCTTGCACACTGCGACCTGCTGGGCCTACTCGACGCGCA
The DNA here is from genome assembly GCF_004010195.1 of Chiloscyllium plagiosum. NCBI lineage: Eukaryota > Metazoa > Chordata > Chondrichthyes > Orectolobiformes > Hemiscylliidae > Chiloscyllium > Chiloscyllium plagiosum. The sequence goes on along the minus strand of NW_025214654.1, from coordinate 5,715 downwards.
CCCAGTCTGCCCTTACTTCCAGCTTCAAATATTGTATGAGCCATTGCTCCAAGAAGCTGAAGAGCTAGCCTTCTTCTTCTCGTTCCTGCAGCCCGACCAGGCTGATGTTCTTCTGACCGCCCCGATTTTCGAGGTCGTCGACCTACTCTATTAAAGCCGTAACCTACCACTCCAGGGCTTGGACCCGACCCGCCGAGGATTCTGCCATGGTTTCCGAAGCCGCAGTCTGCTGTTCCACCTTGACACTGCACGGCCCGGGACTCATCGTCTCCTGGTCCTGCTTCTGCAGTTTCTAGCCGAGTTTGGGTCTCCTCCATCGCTGAATCAATCTTCTCTCGCAGGCTCTGAAATCCGAGACCAGGCTCTACTCCACAGATAAGTCCCCTGGGGCGTTGGCAGAGGCTGACGTCACCGCGGCGGATGTATCCATTGCTGCTGTGCGCTGCTGGTTGTGTTTCTCGTGGTTCTTTTCCCTTAGTCATTTTCCTTCCTCACTTAAAATGGCAGAGAGCAATACTGGGGATCAAAAACGACCAATTTTATCACAATAGGGAAGAAAGAGAGGGTGAATGCATCACTTTGTCTGGCTTCTGGTGCAGAGCTTTTTGAAATGGTTTGAAGATGTGTTTTGTAGGGGGAGACAGTGGAGATCTATTGGATTTGATATATTAGATATTCAAGTGGATGTGTAAGAGTTCAGAAAGTGAAAAGTAAATAAAATTGAACCAACGTGGTTCGGGGTGACTTTTGGAAATGGAAAGGTAAAAGTGAAGTTGGCCTTCAGTTAACGGAAATTGGAATATCGATGTAAAGGCGTTCTGCACAGATTGCATGCAGTGTGGATGAGATTATACCTGTGTTCTGTACTGTTTCAAAGAATGAGAGGTGATCTCAGGAAAACTTAGAAAATTCACCCACAGCAGACTGACTCAGACAGGGGAATGAACAAATGCAGCAGGCAAAGTTAGGGGGAACCCAAGATGTTCTGCAAAAACATCAAGCTGAACCAGGGAAAAATTAGGACCCATTTCGAAACCATGGGGGTAATCAGTATGCGAAACAGGGGAACGTTCATAGACTGTGACATGAGAGCTTCACATCTGTTTTATTTGGGAGAAGGAAGATGTAGGTACAGAATTCAAGAAGATGGACTGGAAAGCCCTCGAACAGTTTGATATAAGATGCAAGTTGGGATTGATGATTTTAGATGATGTAAAGTCCAAATGTGTTGTATCGCAGGATGCTGTTGGAGACAAGAGAGGAAATGTCCTGACCTAAATGTTTAAGTCTAAACTGACCACTCAAGGGAGGTACTAGAGGACTGAAGAACAGCTATGTGGTCCCAAGTTACTGGAAAGGTGGTAGAAATAGACCAGTATCTGGTGGTGTACCACAGCGAGCAGTGCAATGTATCTAATTATTTGTGGTATACATAAATCATGTAAATGTGAATGTGGAGTGGGTTTCTCCACATATCCGTGAATGTGACTGGACAGTTTAATAGCCAGTTAAGAAATCAAACGGGACTGTAGGCATAGTGTTCATTCATCGAGGCGACATAATATGAGTTAAACATGCCATTGGTTAGGCCATAGATAGAATACTGTGTGCAGTTCTGGCAGCCACATTACAGCAAGTGGTTTGGTTTCTCAGTAACATCAGAAGCTATTGAGGTCTCCACGGAATTGGAAGCTTCAGTGGAAGTCTCCTGGCTGCAACTCTCTCTCAATTTTCACTTGATTTGTTTTCCCTCCTCGATTGTAGAACTGCATCTGAGAATCTGTGTCTGATTTTTCCTTTTTGCCAAGTACATATTTTTAGGGATATTATTGTATCAGAACAGTTAATTATTAATAGAGGCTAGGCCAACGCCTTCAAATATTTTTGAGGGACTCTGCTGTCGTCCATAACACGTGACTCCTTCTCTTCCCGTGTAATTGGTTGGAGGCACTTCTCGACACTTCTCAAATAATTTAATTAAGCTGAATAACTTGCTTATATTCCTGTGAAGCCAGCGTGAGGCGTTGAATAATCTCCTCCTTTTAACTGTGGAATTGTGCACTGTCCAGCAGCACTGCTACATGAATGTTACCGATACTTCCAACAGCACAACCCTGAATGTTGTCCTGGTCTTGCTGCACATGGACACAGATTAGTTCAGGAGCTGAAGGGGGACATTTTCCCTGAATATTGTGTGATCTTCAGTGAACACCCTCACTTCTAATCTTATGGTAGGGGCAAGACATTTATAAAGCAGCTGAAGATGTTTGTGCTGAGGAAGCCATCTTGAGGATCTTTTGCAGACATGTCCAGGACTGCATGGACTTTTGTACACAAGCCACAATCATTGTACTTTATGCTTTAAATCACTCTAACCAGGGAAGCTTACACCTCATTCCCATTAAGTGCAATTCTGTTCAGGCTCCTTGAGACCGTCCTTAGTTAAATGATGCCTTGATGTCAGGGCCGGTCACTCTTCCCTGAGCCCTTGTGTTCACGTCTTTTGCTCATATCAATAGGTCACAATGTGGGGGCAGGAAGTGCTTTTTGACCAGAGTTGAGGGCTATGAAGAATTGGACATGAAAGAGGATATTAAACCTCATTGTGGGTGAAGACATGTTTGCGGGAAGGGGTGGTGGTGGGCGGGTTGGTGGTGGCGTGGCTTGTGGATGGATGACATATCCTGTTTATGGCGTTTTCACATTCTATTATTGGAAAGTAGAGGCTGTTCTTTTCCTGGAAGGTCTGTTATTGAATATTACCAGATTGTCTGGACCATCTCTGGGTGAGGAATGGGGGCTGTACTCACAGTGAAACTGGGTCTACAACTTGACCTACAAACGAAGAACAAATTGCAGAAAGGGGAAGCTCAGTTATGAGTGATGAGGAGCCTCTTTCATACCGCAGCCTGGGTTTTCCAATTACACTTTCCAAACCAAACCAAACTGGGTTTGACAGTTTTGAGGGGCTGAATGGTCTCCTCTATTTCTGTGTAAGGAGTAGCTAGCCTCTAATTGCTCCGGTCTAGCAGGTTTGATGGGCTGAATGGAACACAGAAACATGGGACTGAGGAGCAGGAGTGAGTCATTGGGCACTTGGAGCCTTCTCTACCAGGGACTAAGATTGTGGCTGATCAGGTTGTGGTCTCAGCTCCACTTCCCTGTCTGTGTGCCTTTATCCAAGAAACACTTCTCTGTCCAATATTTAACTAACTCAGCGTTGAATAAAGATAAACAAAGAAACATCTCAAACTTGTGGGGAAGAGAATTGCCTGTTTAGAATTTCTGCTCATCCCTCTTATCGAGTCATATAGCATGCAAATGTGTAAGTGTTGACCAGACATCCCATTATGATCGAATCTGATTTGACAACATTTAGCTCATATTCCTCTAAACCTCCTTATTCAGATACCCATCAAGATGCCAGACTCCACCACTTCCTCTGGCAATTAATTCCATATGGACACCTCCCCCTGTATGAAAACATTGCGTCTAAGTTCCCTCTAAAATCTTTCCCCTCGTCTCCTCCCTTCAATCTAATTTTGTATTCAATTGGCGTCGGTGCGCTGGTTCCCACGTGACCTAACCTTACTAAATTGCCTAATATGCAGAACATTGTCGAACAAGTCTGTATGGAAAGCATCTACAACACTGCCTTCATCAATCTTCTTTGTCATCTCTTTAACAAACTCAGTCAAATTATTATGACACAATTTCTCATGCAAAACGCCATGGTGACTATCCCCAATCAATCCTTGCCTGTGAAAATGCATGCAATTGGCTATCCCTCAGAATCCCCTCCAACAACTCACCCACCACTGATGTCAGGCTCACTGGTTCAGAGTTCCTTCGGTTGTTGGGTAACTGTTTTCTTTTCTACAGCCACTTTTCCATTGGTCACAGCAAATTATCGGTGTAACTAAGTTGATGATATGGCCAATGTTATAGGTCTCACATTGGGTCAGGGTCATCCTCGGAAGAGGTCAGGTTGATTTCCTTCATTTGTTAAAATAACAAATTCATGACGAAAACAAAGTTCCTCAAATTATGAAGGAAAGGTGAATGTCAAACAGAATAGAAATTACAAAAATGTACATTGATATTTCCATTTCTAATAATACTGAGGAGCACAAACATACACAGACACACACACAGATACATACACAGGAAAGCACACTCAAATACACACACACAGACATGTACACACAGACACACTCAAACACACAAAAACACAGACACGAAAACACGGTCACACACAGAAACATGCACACAAAAGTATACGCACAAACACAGACAAATGCACGTACCATAGACCGTAAATAATTAGAGCAGAATAAAAGGCCATTTGGCCCATCCACTCGACTGAGCTATTGATCGTGGCTGACATGTTTTTCAACCCAATTCTCCTGCCTTCTCACAACAAGCCTTGATCCCATTATTAAGCATAACTTATCTAGTTATATCCTAAAGATGCTAATGTGTCTTTGTGTCCATATGGGTCTGTGTGCATGTGTTGTCTCTATGTGTGTGCCAGTGTCCTGTGCTCCATGTGCTCCATGTTGGATAGTGGGGTTTTAGCAGTTTTGAGGCACATCTTTGTAACTTGCTCTGTGCCTACCATTGAATGCCTGTGTTAATCATTCTCTGCTGCTCATGTGCTCAGTAACATGAGGAATCCCCACAACTGTTAATGATTCAGACCAGGTTCTCACTTGCATTTGACTGAGATTTGACTTAACTCTAGTTTTTGTACGTTCGTGGAAATGCTGGGGATGGTTTCCGGAAGGCTATGTTTTAAACTGCTGTGGAAATTCAGAGGCTTTGGTGACCCAACTCTGGATGAAACATGGTGACTGTAGTTACAGTATCTGGATCTGCAACATGACCAACAAATGGAGCAGAGACTACAGAGAGGGGAATCTCTGTAAAATGGGATGAGGGAATTGCAATCAGATCAGTCATGATTTTGAAGAAGTTGGAGCAGGATTGAATGGCTCGCTCATGCAACTTATTCAGAATTTCTGTTAGTAACATGCCAATTTCCCTTTTCTCCCAGTGTCCCACATTGGTGGGTAGTGGGTCACCTCCTCCTGTTCCTGGGAAACAGAAATCTTGGGCGTCAGTAGCCTCCAGATTTCCCTGTATCCCAGTCTCGAGCAGTTGAGTGACTACCTCGTATCCCTGTGTCCCAGTCTCCAACAGTTGAAAGACTGTCTCCTGTCCCTGTGTCCCAGTATCGAGCAGTTGTGTGACTACCTCCTGTTTCTCTCTGTTCCTGAGCAGCAATTTCAATGCTCTGAAAGTTGGCATAAGGTTAGAAAAGGACTTGATAGCAGGGAATTTCAAACTTGGAACAGCATTAGATAATGGTATCTAGAAACTTCTCCAGCAAACATTTTATGCAGCTCGTCTGTTATTTTATTCATGCCCCCTTTTATAAACAGGGTGAAACATATACAACAGTGCAGTGTCCCGACAATACTCCCACATACGGGAAGAAAGATTAAAAAGATTAAACGATTTATGGTCTATCCCTCAGCAACCCTTATCCATTCCATCCAAACCGAGGCTGCATAAATCTTTAAAGCGTATATTGTAATGAATTAGTACAGTAAATGTCACACTTTAACACTGCAGTCACTGACTGCAGCACTGTACCTTTCACCAAGATCTTCTCCAGACAGTGCGCGAGCTGACTGACCACGTGATGCCGAT
>NW_025214653.1:45121-48011 GCF_004010195.1 Chiloscyllium plagiosum | reverse complement strand
CTACTGTGTGAACCTCTTTTACAACATCTTTTCCCGCAGTACGTTTCTTTAAAGGTCAGCGTTTTGATTTTACGTGTCCCACCTTTTGGCAGTGAAAACAGTTTTTCGAAGAGCCTTTCTTAAACCATTGGCATTGTAATTTTTTTGTGTTCCACTAAGTTATATTGATTGAGGTTTACAAAGTTAAAAATCACACAACACCAGGTTATAATCCAACAGGATTAATTGGAAGAACACTAGCTTTTAGAGACACTGCATGAATTGATGTAAAACTCTGTTATCTCACTTTTTATATTAGAATCAATGTAAACATCAAGTCATAGACAAGGAACACAGGGGGCTAACACCTTCAACATATTGTCTATCTATCACCATTGTTAACAGCTAACCCGAGAATGCAACTTCAAAAAAAGGGTTTTGTGATTTGCACACGCAAGAAGTGAAACTATCACTGTATTCTAACACATGAAAGGCTTAACACACAATCAATTCTTCAATGTATAATTTCAGTTACATCACACGGCAAATTTTGTTATAAATTCTGTGTTACCATCGAGCCCTCCAAAATCACCTGATGAAGGAGCTCGCGGACGGTGACTTGAAAAATCAACCCAAGCACGATTTATTCCACAGCATCCTTCTCATTTGCAACATTCGCTGTGGTTGGCCTTTTGGGACCAGCCTCCCACGATTGAGTAATCGAACATTTAACTGTTAGTCAGACCTTAAACGTAACGCATACCCGTGCTGAAATATTTGCAGTCTTTTTAGAACAATAATTCATCTGTAATTATCTTTCCAGACCAGTTCCCTTGTGCAAATACCAGTTTACGTGCTCTTCCTTCGTCAGAAATGTTGTCCATGGCAGTGGCGGATCTACTCGTCATTATTTTTGATCTGATATTGAGGCACATTCCGATTGTTTTCCAGGAACAGTTTTATTTCATGATTTCCATCCCCATTTGCAACATTCATGCAGTTCTCCTGAACACAATTTCTGACTGTTCTGTCTGGTTCACCGTCGCATTCACATTGGATCGATTTGTGGCAATTTCTTGTCACAAACTTCAAAGTAAATATTTCACGAATAAAATGACACTTGTCGTCCTTGGAACAGTGACTGCGCTAAGCTGCGTAGAGAATGTATTCTGTTTTTTTATGTTCACGAGCAAGTATCGACTGTGGAACACTCCTTGGTTCTGTGTTGTAAGATTGAAGATCGTCTATTCTCGATTTTGGGGAGCTCTTGAGTTTCTACAATACATCCTAACTCCTGGGTGCCCATTTCGTTTGATTCTGTTGTTCAATGCTTTCATTGTCAGACACATTTCAGTCACAAGCAAAAGCCGCAGAAGACTATTTTCCAACATTTCCTTGGAGTGTTCTAGAGACCCAGAGATGCAGAGACGCAGGAAGTCAGTTATTCTGATCTTTACAATGTCAGCTAATTTCATCCTCCTATGGTCAACGTTAACAGTTTATTGCATATGGTACCGATTAAGGAAATGGTTCTATCGAACTTCGATCGATGGTTTTGCACGTGAACTAGGCTTCATGCTACAAATCATGAGTTGCTGCACTAATTCTATTTTTTATTGTGTGATTCAGAGAAATTTTAGACAGCAGTTTGGAAAAGCTCTGAAATATCCCTTCACTTCACTTCTTCAATGCATTAAAGGATGAGAACGTCGAAAACTGAGAGTGTCTAGAATTTTCACTGCAGTAACATAGATCAGGAGGGGAGATGTTACGGTGGTAGGAGAGAGAGGGACTATGATATTAATGAGCGTGGAATACCGATCAGGTGGAAGCTATCACTTTGTTATTAGAGAAGAGATGTGGAGTCACCCATTCTGTAATACAGGTCAGGAGAAAGTTGTCACTTGGTTAACAGAGAGCAGTTGTGAAGACAATCAGTTTGTAAAGTCGATCAGGAGCGAGCTGACACTACGGTAACATAGAGTGATTGGAGGGATACATTGTAAGTAATTAGGTCAGGAGGGAGCTGTCATGGTGGTAAGCAAAGGGGTTTTGAATAACACTGTGTAAAATAGCTCAGAGAGAGTAATCACCGTGGTAGCAGATCAGGACCAAGCTGTTACTGTGGTTACAGAGAGTGGGTGAGGGGTACACTGAGTAATATTCATTGGGGGAGCTGTCACTGTGCTAATTGTTTGGAGATATGGAATAACTGTGTGTCTAATATAGATCTGAAAAGAGCTGTCTGAGTGCTAACAAAGGGGAGTGCAGGGTCATTCCGTGTGTTATACACATGTGGGTAAGTGTCGCCGCAGCAACAGAGAGGGGGTGTAGAGTCACTCAGGATGTAATATAGATCTGAAGGGGACTGTCATTCTGGTAATAAAGATGTTATGTGCAGTCACTCATTGTGTGAGATAGATCAGGAGGGAACTGTCAGTGTAGTAACAGGGACTGTGCATGTGGTACTAACTGAGTAATATTCACTGGGGCAGCTGTCACTGTTGTAACAGGGTGTCACTCAGAAACTCATATGGACCATACAGAGCTGTGACTGGGTTAACAGACAGGCAGGGTGGCGGCAATCAGAGTGTAATATAAATCAACATGTTGCTGTCAACGTGGTAAAAGATTGGGGAACCGAGAGAGTAATATTCATTGGGGGAGCTGTCATTGTGGGAACAGAGAATGAGTATGGGGCACTCAGTAAGTAATATAGTTTGGGAGAGCTGTCACTGTGTTGAGAGAGCGAAGATTTGGAATACCTCTGTGTGTGATTTAGATCAGGAAGGTACTGTTCCTAACTCCACCTGCCACTTCTCAGCCCAGTTTTGTTTCCTGTCAATATCCATTGGCAATCCCTTGGTGTTCCGCAAGAATCTGTTTTGGGACCATTGCTGTTTGTCATTTT
>NW_025214653.1:43427-44961 GCF_004010195.1 Chiloscyllium plagiosum | reverse complement strand
TGGAAGAAGATAGAGGGTAGTAGTTGATGGCAAAGGTTCATCTTGGAGTGCCGTCACTAGCGGTGTTCCGCAAGGATCTGTTTTGGGACCATTGCTGTTTGTCATTTTTATAAATGACCTGGAAGAGGGGTTAGAAGGTTGGGTGAGCAAGTTTGCGGATGATACGAAAGTCGGAGGAGTTGTTGACAGTGAGGAAGGATGTGGCAGGTTACAGCAGGATATAGAGAAGCTGCAGAGCTGGGCAGAAAGGTGGCAAATGGAATTCAATGTAGCTAAGTGTGAGGTGATTCACTTTGGGAAGAATAACAAAAAGATGGGGTACTGGGCTAATGGTCGGATACTTGGTAGTGTGGATGAGCAGAGGGATCTTGGTGTCCATGTACACAGATCTCTGCGGTGTACATAGTGCGGTGAAGAAGGCATATGGTGTACTGGCTTTTATTGGTCGAGGAATTGAGTTCCGGAGCCCTGAGGTCATGTTGCAGTTGTATAAGACTCTGGTGAGGCCGCATCTGGAATATTGTGTGCAGTTTTGGTCGCCATACTATAGGAAGGATGTGGAGGCACTGGAACGGGTGCAGAGGAGGTTTACCAGGATGTTGCCTGGTATGGTAGGAAGATCGTATGAGGAAAGGCTGATGCACTTGGGGCTGTTTTCATTGGAGAAAAGAAGGTTTAGGGGTGACTTGATAGGATGATTAGGGGTTTAGATAGGGTTCGCCATGAGAACCTCTTTCGACGTCAAAATAGCTTGTCAAAGATATTATTGCAGCGGTGGAAAGGACGATGGATGAAGAATCGCCACCTGAGGTAATTTGGGCTGAGGTTAGGAATAGGAAAGGTGAGGTCACCCTGTTAGGAGTTTTCTACAGGCCTCATAATAGTCATAGAGACGTAGAAGAAAGAATTGCGAGGATGATTGAGGAGAAGAGTGAAAGTAATAGAGCGGTTGTTATGGAGGACATTAACTTTCCAGATATTGACTGGGAAAGCTATAGCTCGAGTTCGTTAGATGGGTCGGTGCTTGTCCAATGTGTGCAGGAGGGTTTCCTGACACAATATGCAGACAGGCCAACAAGAGATGAGGCCATACTGGATTTGGTTCTGGGTAACGAGCCAGGCCAGGTGTTAGAATTGGAGGGAGGTGAGCATTTTGGGGACAGTGACCACAATTCGGTGACTTTCACTCTAGTGATGGAGAGGGATAAGTGTGCACTGCAGGGCAAGAGTTATAGCTGGGGGCAGGGAAATTATGATGCGGTGAGGCACGATCTAGGATGCGTGGCTTGGAAAAGTAGGCTTCAAGGCATGGGCACATTTGATATCTGGAGCTTGTTCAAGGAGCAACTATTGAGCGTCCTTGATAAGTATGTACCTATCAGGCAGGGAGGAAAGGGTCGTGTGAGGGAGCGGTGGTTTAATCAGGAATTGGAGTCCCTTGTTAAATGGAAGAGGGCGGCCTATGAGGCGTGAAGGTTCAACTGGGGCGATTGAGAGTTATAAGGTAGCCAGGAAGGATCTGAAGAGAGAGCTA
>NW_025214653.1:30686-43402 GCF_004010195.1 Chiloscyllium plagiosum | reverse complement strand
GGATTACGGAAAACACTAAGGCTTTCTACAGGTATGTCAGGAATAAAAGAATTTTTGAGGAGAAAGTGAGGTCTGCAGATGCTGGAGATCAGAGCTGAAAATTTGTTGCTGGAAAAGCGCAGCAGGTCAGGCAGCATCCAGGGAACAGGAGAATCGACGTTTCGGGCATAATCCAAGGATAGTAGTGGGAAGTTACGTGTGGAGGCTGAGGAGATTGGGTAGACACTGAATGAATAAATTTCCTCAGTATTCACTCAGGAACAGGACATTGTTGCCGATGTGAATACTGAGTCACAATTAATTAGAATGGATGGCTTTGAGGTATGTTGGAAACTCTGGAAAGGGTGAACATAGATAAGTCCCCTGGGCCTGATGGCATTTATCCTAGGATTCTCTGGGAAGCAAGGGAGGAGATTGCAGAGCCATTGGCCTTGATTTTTATGTCCTCGTTGTCTACAGGAGTAGTGCCAGAAGATTGGTGGCTAGCAAATGTGGTTCCCTTGTTCAAAGAGGGGAGTAGGGATAGCCCTAGTAACTATAGGCCGGTGAGTCTCACTTCTGTTGTGGGTAAAATCTTAGAGAGAATTGTAAGGGATAGGATTTATGCACATCTGGATAGGAATAATGTGATCAAGGATAGTCAGCATGGTTTTGTGAAGGGCAGGTCGTGCCTCACAAACCTTATTGAATTCTTTGAGAAGGTGACTAAGGAGGTGGACGAGGGGAAAGCGGTAGATGTGTATATGGATTTTAGTAAGGCGTTTGATAAGGTTCCCCATGGTAGGCTACTGCAAAAAATATGGAGGTATGGCATTGAGGGTGAGTTGGAGGTTTGGATTAGGAGTTGGCTGGCTGGAAGAAGACAGAGGGTAGTAGTTGATGTAAAGGTTCATCTTGGAGTGCCGTTACTAGCGGTGTTCCGCAAGGATCTGTTTTTGGACCATTGCTGTTTGTCATTTTTATAAATGACCTGGAGGAGGGGTTAGAAGGTTGGGTGAGCAAGTTTGCGGATGATACGAAAGTCGGTGGAGTTGTTGACAGTGAGGAAGGATGTGTCAGGTTACAGCGGGATATACATAAGTTGAAGAGCTGGGCAGAAGGGTGGCAAATGGAGTTCAATGTAGGTAAGTGTGAGGTGATTCACTTTGGTAGAAGTAACAAAAAGATGGGGTACTGGGCTAATGGTCGGATACTTGGTAATGTGGATGAGCAGAGGCATCTCGGTGTCCATGTACACAGATCTCTGAAAGTTGCCACCCAGGTAAATAGTGCGGTGAAGAAGGCTTAAGGCGTCCTGGCTTTTATTGGTAGAGGAATTGACTTCTGGAGTCCTGAGGTCATGTTGCAGTTGTATAAGACTCTGGTGCGGCCACATCTGGAGTATTGTGTGCAGGTTTGGTCGCCATACTATAGGAATGATGTGGAGGCACTGGAACGGGTGCAGAGGAGGTTTACCAGGATGTTGCCTGGTATGGTAGGAAGATCGTATGAGGAAAGGCTGAGGCACTTGGGGCTGTTTTCATTGGAGAAAAGAAGGTTTAGGGGTGACTTGATAGAGGTGTACAAGACGATTAGGGATTTAGATAGGGTTGACCATGAGAACCTTTTTTCATGTATGGAGTCAGGTATTACGAGGGGGCATAGCTTTAAATTAAGGGGTGGTAGATATAGGACAGATGTTAGCGGTAGATTCTTTACTCCGCGAGTCGTGAGTTCATGGAATGCCCTGCCAATAGCAGTCGTGAACTCTCCCACTTTATTGGCATTTAAACGGGCATTGGATAGGCATATGGAGGAGAGTGGGCTAGTGTAGGTTAGGTGGACTTGTATCGGCGCAACATCGAGGGCCAAAGGGCCTGTAATGCGCTGTATTTTTCTATGTTCTATGTTCTATCTTCAATAGCCCTCAACACATTCCACCACTCTACCTAACGTCTTGTCATTGGCAATCTTAATAACCCGACGTCCATTTCCTCATTCAAATCATTTATGAAAATCTCAAAGAGCAGAAATCCCAGTACAAATCCCTGTTGAACACCACTGGTCAGCGAGGTCCATGCTGAATACTTTCCATCTACCATAACCCTCTGTCTTCCATGGGCCAACCAGTTCTGTTAACAGTCAAATTTCCCTGTATTGCATGCCTTCGTATTTTCTGAATGAAACTAGCATGGTGAACTTGTTCAAACGTCTTGCTGAAATGCAAGTACACGACCTCCATTGTTCACCCTTCATCAATGTATTTTGGCACATCCTCAAATAATTCAGTAATGTTTGTGAGACATGACCCACCCCTCACAATGCCATGTTGGCAATCTCCTCTCAAACTATGGTTTTCCAAGTAATCATAAATCCTGCCTTTTAGAATCCCTTCCAATAAGTTCCCCATCACAAACCATAGACTGACTGGTCTGTAATTCCCAGGACTATGCCCATTCCATTTCTAAAAAAAGTAATAAGACTTGCCAGTTTCCAATCATCTTGCACTACTTCAATGGGCATTGAGGATGGAAAGATCATCCACAAAGATACAACAATCTCTCACTTGATTTCTGCAGTAAACTTAGCTATAACCTGTCTGGCCCAGGCGACTTAGTTTTCCTCATATTTTTCAAAATTTTGAAGGCAACCTCCTTCGTAACATCAGCCTGTTTCCCTCTGTCCTCACAAAGGACAAGATGCCGCTCACTCGTAGACTATGAATCTAAGTATTCATCAAGGACCTCCCCGACACACTCCGACTCCAGGCACAAGTTCCCTCCATTATTCCTGACTGTCTAAACCCTCATTCTGGCTATCCCTTTGCTCCTCACATAATTATTGAATGCCTTAGATTTTCGTTAATCTTACCCACTGAAGCTCTTTCATGCCCCGTACCAGCTCTCCTAAAGTTCCATCTTGGCTACCTTGTAACCCTCTGAAGCCCTGTCTGAGCTTTGACTCCTCAATCTTAATTAAGCTTCCTTGTTCTTCCCCACCACCCCACTTTGCCTCGGTGTGACAAATCTGTCCAGCACTGTCAGCAAGTGCTCCCGAAACAACCGTCCCATTTCTGTCGTGCATTTCCCTGGGAACAGCTATTTCGCTGCTTCGGCACCCCAGTCCTGCTTCATAGCATTGCAATTCCCCATCCGATAATTAAATACTTACCCATACCTTTCTTCTTATCTTTGTTCTTGACTATTGTATACGCTAGGGAATTGTGATCATTATCACCAAACTGCTCTTCCAACGAGAATTCTCATACATGGCCTGGTTCGTTGCCAAGCACCAAATCCAATGTGGCATCCCCTCTCATCGGCCTACCTGCGTAATGAGTCAGGAATCCATCTTGGACACAATTGAGAAAAAAAACCGTGCTCCACCCAAACTAATTGAACTATGGAGGTTCTCGTCAATCTTGAGAAAGTTCAAGTCGCCCATGACAACAACCCTGTTCCTTCTGGACCTTTCCAAAATCTGCCTTCCAATCTGCTCCTCTGTGTTTCTCATGCTCTTGGAGGGCGGTCTGTTGAAAACACCCAAAAAAGTAAATAATCCTTTCGTTTTTCTGACTTTCATCCATACTAACTCTCGACAAACCCTCCTCGACGACCTCCATTTCTGCGTTTGCAATACTATCCCTGATTAGCAATGACACCCCCTCCCCCACCTCTTTTACTTCCCCCAATTAATTTCGAAATATTTAAATCCTGAAATATTCAACAATCATTCCTGAAACTGATAATCAAGTCTCCATAATAGCTACAACAATAGTTCCAAGTACTAAAACGTTAGCACTGAGACTAGAAAGGGTACTGCCACATACTATAAAGGAGGATCAGACGGGGTTTATTAAGGGCCGTAGATCATCCAATAATATTAGAAGGGTTTTGAATATGATTCAAGCCTGTCATCAGGGAAAGACACCAGGAGTAATAGTTTCATTAGACGCGGAAAAGGCATTTGATAGGGTTGAATGGTCAATTTTTTTACACATTGGAAAGGCTTGGCGTTGGAAAACTTGCACACTACCGTAAGCACGCACACACCCCCCGCATACAAACGTAAACGGACACACACTTATACAGAATTACACACACACACACACACACAACACACACACACACACGCACGCAGATGCAACAACTGGTTTTTGATTACTACTTATCGAGGTCAATGTGCGTGAGAATTGAAGTGGTGGACCTTTTTAGAATACGTGGCTGAATCAGATATCAAAGAAAGAAGGCTTTCAACCATCGACCCTATTCCAGCAGTTTGAAGACGCTTTATAATTCTTCCCTCTTCATTCTGTTCCCGCCTCACAGCCATGCAATATTTTCCCAAATCAATGGTTCTTTTTTCAGTTCCTCCTTGGAAGTGTACTTCCCAATATTTATACAATGCTTCAGCTCATGACAACACATAGAGCAAAGGCGCGTTTTTTCTTACCTAAACATTCACCAGTTGGATCTTTTGTCGTTTATGCAATACGTGATTCTGCCCTGGGTGCTGAGACTAAGATATCCCATCACCACTGCTTCAGATAAAGTTGAGCCAGAGTGGGTGATCTGTTCAGCTTGAACTGGAGGGGGTACTTCTGGGAACAGTATTCTGCTGGAAGAGAAAATGAAGTAATAGAAAAAGAGGCATTTAAAATCTTTGGAGCAGAGAATGATTGTGGATTGGTTCCAAGATAATTCATATTTGTGTGGTTATGTTTTGTGAGGTATTTAAAGAATCAGTTACAACTTTCTGCAAAATGCAAATACTATTTATTCTACTGTGAACTGTTTCGCGAAGGCGCAAAACTCGACCTACTCTTGGGAAATAGGGCAGTACAGGTGACAGTGAGGGAGCACTATGAGATTAGTCTCCATTGCTCTTTAAATTTTAAAATAGTTTTGGAGAGGGACAAAAGTGGCCCACATGTTCAAGCTCTAAACGGAGCAAGGCGAATCGTGATGGATTTGGATTAAAACATGCAAGAGTTGATTCTATTAGCTTGTTTACAGGCAAAAATACTTCCAGCAAGTGGGAGGTCTTCAGAAGTGAGATAGGTAGAGTTCAGTCTATATGTTCCTGTAAGGGTGAAAAGCAAGGTTGACAAGAATAGAGAAACCTGGATAATAATATATATTGAGGTTTTGAACAGAAAATGAAAAAGGTAGAGCTCAGGTAAAAGCTTCTGGAATAAAGGGGAATCCCTGCAGGTATACAGGAGATACTAGAGTCTACTGAAGAACGAATCAGAAGAGCAAAAAGGGACTTGGCACAGAAAATCGGGGTGAATCCAAAAAAGTTCCTTAAGTATATTAATGGAAAAAGAATAACGAAAGAGAGAATAGGATCCCCAAGGGCCAAATTGGATTTATATGTGTTCGAAAAGCATGAGACGTGCGATGTCTTCAATGAAGATTCCTCCTCAGTGTTTCCAGTGAAGAATGACATGTAGACTTGGGAATTTTGGGAAAATACTGGTGATAATTTGAAGACAATCCATATCACATTAAAAAAGGTGTTGGATAGAACAAAGAAAATTACAGCATAGGAACAGACTTTTCAGCCACCACGTCTGCGCCCATCCAGATCCTGTATCTAAACCTGCCACCAATTCTCTTAGAGTCTATATCCTTTTGCCCCCTGCCATTCTTGGACGCATTTGATGACACTATCATTCCCGCCTCAACACCTCCACTGGCAATGTGTTCCAGGCACCCACCATCCTCTGCATGAAGAACATTCCATGCATATCTCCCCTCAAATTTTCCCTCTCATTTTGAACCCATGACCACGAGGAATTGAGCCCCCCACTCTGGGATAAAAAAAAAGCTTCTGGCTATCTATCCTGTCTACACCTATCATGATTTTGTAGATCTCAATCTGATCCCCTCAACGTCTGTCTTTCTCATGAAAATAATCCTAATCCAATCAACCTCTCATCACAGCTGGCGCCTCCATACCAGGCACACTTCCAGTGAACGTCCTTTGCACTCTCTCCAAAACATCCACATCCTTTTGGTAATGTGACGAGCAGAACAGTACGCAGCAGTCCAAATGTGGTCGAATCAAAGTCTAAAACAACTGTAACATGACCTGTCCACACTTGTGCTTAATACTCCGACCAATAAAGGAAAGCCATCTTTACCACGCTACTGAACTGCGTTGCCACCTTGGGAGAATAATGGACCAGAACACCCAGGTCTCACTTTACATTAATTTTCCTGAGGACTTTTCATTTTACAGTATAGTTAGCTCTTGAATTGGATTTTGCAAAGTGCATCAGCTCATCAGCTCACATTTGTCCAGATTGAATTCCAACTGCCATTTCTCTGTCAAACTCTCCAGTTCAACTGCATTCTGATCTATTCTCTGGAAATCTCCTTCACTATCTGCTACTTCGCCAATCTTATTGTAATCTGCAAACTTGCAAATTCGATAACCTCCACCTTCCTCCAAATCTTTCATGTATACCACAAACAGCAGTGGCCCCAGCACGGATCGCAGTGGAAAATCAATAGTCACAAGTCTCCATTTTGAGAATATCCCTTCCACGACTACTCTGTGTCTCCTGTTACCCAGCCATTCTCTATCCATTTAGCTAGAACACCCTGGATCCAGTGCGATTTCACCTTATCCTTCAGCCTACTACGGGAAAATTTATGAAATGCATCACGGAAGTCCGTGTGTATGACAACTACGTCTCTTCCCTCAATCAACTTTGTCACCTCCTCAAATAATTGTAAGAAATGACATTCTCCACAAAACCATGTTTCCTATCACTGAGTATCCCATTTACTTCCAGATGGGAATCTATCATTTCCCTCAATAACTTCTCCAGCAGCTTCTCTAACACTGACGTCAGGCTCAAAGGTCGGCAATTGTCTGCATTATCCCTGTTATCCTTCTTAAACAAGGCCACAACATTAGCAATGCTTCAGTCCTCTGGGACCTCACCCGGTTTCAAGGATACTGCAAAGATATATGTTAAAGCCCATTCCAGTTCCTTTCTCGCTTCCCTCAGTAACTTGGGGCAGATCCCGTCCGGACATGGGATTCGTCCAGCTTTATGCCCTTTAGAATACCCAACGATTCCTTCCTCCTTATATCGCCAAATCCTACAGTAATCAAAGATCTATCTCTAAACTCAACATCCACCATGTCTCTCTCCTCGGTGAATTTATTTAGAATCTCACCCATTTTCTCTGAATCCACGCATACATTTCCTCCTTTGTCCTTGAATGGGCCACCCCATTATATAGTTGCTCTCTTGCTCCGTATATATGAATACAATGCTTTCGGATTTTCCTTCACCCTGTTTTCTAAGGATATATCATGATCCATTTCCCCCTCTTAATTCCACGTTTCTAATTCGTCCTACATTCCCGATATTCTTTCAAATCTTTATAATCTGTAGTGGCCTAGACTTTACATACACATCTTTTTTTCCTCTTAGACAGTTTCCCAACTGTCATCTATGGTTCCAGAATTTTGTTATTTTTATTCCTCATTTTCACAGGAACATATCTCTCCTGAACATTAATGTTTAACGAGTTAAGTTGTTTAATGTGCACTTTTAGAGTTAGAGAATACATTGATTTTTTTCTTGAAATACTGATAGTTGGGAGTTCTCTGCCACTCATACTCTAACAGATCATGAGGCAAGGTGACCTTTTCTGAGTGTTTGTTTTAATGATCAGAAAGGTTTCACCGACGCGTCATAACATCTCTTATAGTTGAGCCTAATACACAGTATGTCCAGTTTTACTTGATGGGAATCTACCTTTCAACTCTGTTCATTTTCACCCTCTTGAGCTTATGCCGAACCTCTGCTCCTTTTGTCCAAATGGAATCCATTGATACAATGTTTCCCATTGACCCGCAATTATCTGCTGCCTGTACAGGGACCCAATTAGTTCTGTCCATGAATGGGGCATCCCCCATCCCCCTCTTCTTCTCTCTCTCCCTCCCTCCCTCTCTTACCTCCCCCTAAACTGTTGCAGCATTTGCCATCATCAATATTCTTATCTTTCCTGAATACTTTTTGAACAAGAATATATCACACCCTGTTCTTCCCTCCCACATTGCACCCACATTGATGCACCCACATCATTACTTTCATTTGGGGTGGGGTGGGGTGGATAATAAAGCCTGCTTCTATTTCTCGTCAATCCTATTTATCGCCTACTTTCTGATCACATGCAGGTGCAAAATGTTTAATTTTTATGTCAGCCCCTTTTCTTACACTTGACTCTGAACTGACTAATACACCACAGATGCCGGATGCATCGACATCCGCCCTTAGAAATAATTGGTGCACATTGGTGGGTTTTAGTTCGTCCGGGGTCCCACGCTCCTGACTAGGTTGTTCAAAACTTGTTCTGTGTTGGAACCCGTCAGCTGCCCAGCAATCTGTTCCTACCTCTGTCGAGTTGGATCCACTGGGGACTGTGCTGGTCAGTCTCCTCAGAGGTGCGACTGTCCTTTCACTCTGAAAAGTACTCCATTTTGCTGCACTCTTCTGGCATAGGTCACTTTTTATCACACTTTATTCCTTAGTATGTGAACCACATTACTCACATCGATCCTCTCTGTCACCTTCTGAAAGATCTGTAACAGCTTCATCATTATCAAACATTATGTAGACAGGCCAACAAGAGGTGAGGCCGCACTGGATTTGGTTCTGTGTAACGAACCAGGCCAGGTGTTAGAATTGGAGGTAAGTGAGCACTTTGGGGACAGTGACCACAATTCGGTGACTTTTACTCTAGTGATGGAAAGGGATAAGTGTGCACTGCAGGGCAAGAGTTATAGCTGGGGGCAGGGAAATTATGATGCGGTGAGGCACGACCTCGGATGCGTGGCTTGGAAAAGTAGGCTTCAAGGCATGGGCACAATCGATATCTGGAGCTTGTTCAAGGAGCAACTATTGAGTGTCCTTGATAAGTTAGGTCCAGTCAAGGATAGTAGTGGGAAGTTGCGTGTGGAGGCTGAAGAGATTGATGAGACACTGAATGAATACTTTTCGTCAGTATTCACTCAGGAACAGGACATTGTTGTCGATGTGAATATTGAGTCACAATTAATTAGAATGGACGGCTTTGAGGGACGTAGGGAAGAGGTGTTGGACATTCTGGAAAGGGTGAAAATAGTTTAGTCCCCTGGGCCTGATGGCGTTTATTCTAGGATTCTCTGGGAAGCAAGGGATGAGATTGCAGAGCCATTGGCCTTGATTTTTATGTCCTCGATGTCTACAGGAATATTGCCAGTAGACTGGAGGATAGCAAAAGTGGTTCCCTTGTTCAAGAAGGGGAGTAGGGATAACCCGAGTGTTAGTATCTTCGACATAATTTAACTGATTAGTAAATTAGAACTACTGCGGAGTAACATAGGTTACATACAAATGCTGCATCTTTCAATATTCCAGCACATATTATGTTTGCTTGTCAGTCACATGACAGGTATTTGACAGGTTTCAGCTTTCACACTCTCTTAAAGCTACAGGAAACAGCTTCAACTTCATACTACTGGAGACTCAGAGTTGGAAAAAAACCTGGCGCTTCAGAACTCATGGCAGACCAGGCATCATCTGAGGAGCAAGGTAGTCGACGTTTCAGGCCAGAAGAAAGATCCTGCTCGAAATATCGACTCTCTTGCTTCTCGGATGCCGTCTGACTTGCTGTGCTTTGTCCAGCGCCAAGCTTTTGATCGGTGATTTCTCGGATTTGCCGAGTCTTGGACAGTTAAATCTGGGACTGAAAGTGAGACTGGGACAGGGAGCTCAGGGGCTGACAGAGACTGGGACAGTGAGCCCTGGGACTGAACGAGAGTGTGGCAGAGAGCTCTGGGACTGAGAGTGAGACTATGAAATTGAGCTCTGGAGCTGGGAATAGGAGCAGGAGTAGGTCATTCTGCCCTTCGAGCCAACACCACCATTCATTATGATCATGTCAGATCATCCTCAATCAGTATCCTGTTCCTGCCTTATCCCCATAACCCTTGATTCCACTATCCTTAAGAGCTCTATCCAACACTTTCTTGAAAGCAACGAGAGACTTGGCCTCCACAGCCTTCAGGGGCAGAGTATTCCATTCACCCACCACTCGCTGGGTGAAAATGTTTCTCCTCAACTGTGTTCTAAGTGGCCTACCCTTTATTTTTATACTGTGTCCTCTGGTTTGGGACTCACACATCGGCGGAAATATGTTTCTTGCCTCCAGAGTGTCCAATCCTTTAATAATCTTATATGTCTCTATCAGATCCCCTCTCAGCCTTCTAAACGCAAGCGTATACCAAGCCTAGTCGCTCCAATCTTTCAGCATAAGATAGTCCTGCCATTCCGGAAATTGACCTCGTGAACCTATACTGCACTCCCTCAATGGCCAGAATGTCCTTCCTCCAATTTGGAGACAGACCCCGCGCACAATATTCCAGGTGCGGTTTCACCAGGGTCCTGTACTGCTACAGTTGCTTCTGTACTCAATTCCTGTTGTTATCAATGCCAGCATGCTATTAGCTTTCTTCACTACCTGCTGTCGGGAATGCTGTTCCGATAAAACAACACCCCTGCAAGCTTAATCCTTTAAAAACTACACCGCTTCAGATGGAATTGGATGTGATGCTCAATAAAGATATGATCAAACTGAGTCAGAGCGGGTGGAGTTCACTGATTGCGTTCATTGCCAAAACTAATGTGACTCAAAGATTTCGTTTGGATTATTGGAAGGTCAGCACTGCAACATAATTTGACTCATACCCAATACCAAGTTTGGAGGATAATATAGAGAAAGGTACAACACAAGCTATTGGTTATTGGAAGGAAACTTTACCAGAGAAAGCGAAAAGAAATTCTGCATTTGTAAGCCCAAATGAGCTACATCAATTCAAAATCCCTTTCATCCCTTTGGAATAAGTGTGCCCCACTGACATACCAACAAATCATGAACAGAGATTTCACTGTTTTAACTAAATCTGCTGTCTTTCTGAATGATGTCGTGATTTTAATTGAGCCCTGGAAAGATCACTTGGTACAGTTAGCAGAACTCATTGAACAATTAAGAGATGTAAAACTTGTGTTAAGCTTAAAGAAAGCAGAATTCACGAAGGCAGAGTTGACGTTCTTGGGGCATAACATTGGTCTTGGAAGTTTGACCAAAAGACCTAGGCTCTCGAGGAATTTTCAAGACCTATCTCAAAGAAACTGATGTTTCGATTTTTGTGATTGAACAGATTCTACCGGAGGTATCCTCTGAAACCTCTGATGAAGAACGCAGACTTTCGATGGTCAGAACAATGCTTGGAGGCATTTAACAACTTAAAAGCAGTATTAACATCTGCACCAGTTTTAGCTACACCAAGCTTGTTGAAACGCTTCAAAGTTGCAGGTCATTCTAGTGATGTAGAAGTTGGAATTGTACTGCTTCAGGAAGATAGTGATGGAATTGACCTACCAGTTGGTTCGTTTTCAAGGAAACTCAACACCCACCAAATAAACTGGTCTCGGATTGAAAAAAAGAGTTATTGAATTTGGTATTGCCCTTACAACGTTATAATGTTTACGTTAGGAACTAAGTGCCAGAACACGCATCAGAATCCTCTCATATACTTGGAGCAATTTAATGTCAAGAATGTGAGACTATTTATTTCGAGTCTTATGTCACCGACTTTTTTTTATATAGATATTTTTATTAGAAATTTAACATTTTTACAAGTTTACAAAAATAAACAAAACTCTCAAATATAAACTTTGATATACAATAACCAAAATTTAACAAGAGAAAAAAAAATTAACGAAAAAGAAAAAAAACAAAAACTCAACTATCCAATAATCAAACCTACAACTATCCAGAGTGTATATTTAAGTCTCTTACATGCTCGGAATGTGTGAGCATCAGATGTAATAAAACCCGTATTCGTGTGGGATTCCTCTCCTAAGGGGCCCCGGACCAGCCAGGTTTGTAATCTCAATTAAATAAAAGCCCTTGTTAGGATAGCCGAAATATTTGTATTTATGTATTTCAAGAAGGGCTGCCATATTTTATAAAATAATTCGGTCTTTCGGTGCACCATATTTGTAAGGAAGTCAAGGGGAATTCATTCCATAATTAATCTGTACCAATTTGAAAGTCTAGGGGGCCCTCAGCCACCCAGTTCACCAAAATATTTTTCCTTGCGCAGAAAGAAAAAATAGAAAATAGTCTCTTCCCGTACATGTCCAGGGAGGGAAAGTTCGAAAAGCCCAAAAGGAGAGATACAGGGTCCACTTTAATTTCCGTTTTTAAACTTTCTGTCAGGGTACTTGCTACTTTAGTCCAATATCTACGGATCTTATGACAGGTCCATAGGCAATGTACAAGAGTGCCCACCTCTATTTTGCATTTGGGACACATTGGAGATGCTCCTGCCTTAAATTTTGCCAGTCGAACCGGTGCTATATGGGCCCTATGAAGTATCTTCAGCTGGATAGCCTGGGTTCTGTTACAGATAGTAATTCTTCTAGCGTTTTCCCAAATATCATTCCACGTTTCTAAAGAGATTTCTAGTTCCAAATCCTGATCCCATGTTTTAAGCAAATTATCCATATCTCCCGATACTTCATCACGTAGTAAATGATAAATAGTACTGACAGAAGATACCCCCACTGGTCGTAGCACATACATTCTCTATCTGATTTATAAAGACTAATAACATAGTCTTCTTCTGTATATAATCTCGAATTTGGAAATATCGAAAGAGGT